>NW_024962262.1:1640897-1838678 GCF_019238085.1 Lagopus leucura
CAGGCCAGGATGCCGTTGGCCCTCTTGGCCACCTGGGCACACTGCTGGCTCATGTTCAGCCACACATCAACCAACACCCCCAGGTCCCTTTTCTTCTTCACAGTCATCCAACCACTCATCCCCAAGCCTGTAGCGCTGCATAGGGTTATTGGGGCCAAAGTGTCGGATCTGGCACTTGGCCTAGAAATGTAGTGGTAACACAAGGAAGGGTAAATATACATCTGGGACCAGAAAAAGGCAATACTTTCCTTTTCAGGAACAACACAGGTATATATCAAACTTAACTGATCCTGAAAAGTCTGTTTGGGCACAGTGGTGAGAGCAACATTTTGGCTGAAGATGAGTACACATGAATGTGTGTTTGAATGACAGTAGGTAGCTGATACTGTTGTATAAGTCATCATATCATAAGTGATATCATGTATCACTTATGGTGATAGAAAATTCACAGAAGGTGCACAGAAGAAATTAGGCAAATTGGGTCATTTTAGAAATCACTAATATGTAGATACTGGTTAACTAAAAAACAAAAAACCAAACCAAACAAAACAAAAAAAAAAAAAACCTTGACATTCTTTGCAAGTCTGATCTCTTTTGTAGGACACTTTCTGGGATACTTCAGAAAGGAAAATAAAAATAGCATGAACCAGAAACTGTGAGTGATGAGTTGTGACCAAGTACAGTGTGCTCCCTCAGGTATCAGCTTCTTTCTATTAGGCACCATAATGTCCTGAGATTACTTGTCTAGCCTGTGTAAGCCTCAGAAGAAAGTGGACAATTCAAACGTTAATCCTCTGCAATCACTGATAAAATTATTCTTCCAATAAACCTGCACATCCCCTATGCACAAACATTTCTAAACATTGCTTTTAGTCTCCATTCTTCAAACACATGTAGCCCTTCCCACAACATTCAGGGGAAAACTTTTTCTGCTTTCCATAGTGATTACATACCAAATAACAAAGACTTGTATTTGCAGAATCTGACAAAAAGAAAAAAAAATAACAAAAGGAAAAAAAAAACCTGTCCATCTTTAGTGCATTCTGTGGTTAAGTTTAGAAAGCAAATTTTATTCTGAGAAAGGACAAGATGTAGAGGATGGGAAAAAAGGGTGCTATATGTTCCTGGCTGGAAAGATGACCTACAGAATAGATATATGTTTTCAATCTAGATTTGACTACGATCTTTGTATATAACCATGCTGTTTATACCAACAAAAATAGTCTGTTCAGTGTTACCATTATACTATATTGTAATTGCTACTGTAGACAAAGCTACAGAGGTGGATGAGATCACCCTCAAGTGAGTCCACCTGCAGTTAATCCATGCTGCCATCTTGTGGCTCCCAAATAGACTGACCTTTTATATAGCATTTTAAGTATTGGAGTGTAAAACCAGGAATTCATGGTAATGCTCGCTCAACAGCCAATTTCACAATTAGAAAATGTTCATTCTATTCTGCTATAATCTATAGCAGAATCTATAATCTAAACAGTCTATAATTACTGTTGTCTGTTCTAAAACATTAAACCATGTTGCCACCATGTTGTCTTCGTATTCTCAGAATGGCATGGACACAAAACTGAAGGAAGAGATGAACTACATGTTTATTATTATAGGTACGTGTTGACATACATACAAACAAGATACACACGATAGAATGATGTATATGTATGTATTCTCTAATTCCTTCCAATTTATGGGAGATAAGCATAGCTATATTTTTATGAATTTTAACTAGCAATTAAAAATATAATGATGATATACTAAAAACAGTTAGCATAAACTTTTAAATAATACAAACACTTTTTCCTGTTGTTCATTCATTTGTTAAATGCAACTAAAGTTAAAAGAAAAGCAAGGATGAGCTATCATTTAATCAAAGAGCTAAGTAGGCCAAACTAGACTTCTCGTCAATGAGCCAGCTGGGCTGCTTTCTAGACAATTTTAGGCACTCTCAGTTTCAGATTGCATTCAGACCTTGAACACAGAAAATCTTTCCCATCATTTCACTATCTCAGGTACACGCCAAACCAATCTGACATTATCTGCCCTACATTTAACCCATCGTCCAGTATTCACCACGTTATTAAGTAACATTTATTAGATGTTTTTGGTTGGTTGGTGGTTTTTTTTTTACAAGAAATTAGCTCAGAGTATAGAATAAAAGGGCAAATTTCATGTTCACAATTCATTTCTCAAGTTTGAACTAGAGGAAGCAATTTTTAAAGCTAAAGAGAAGGTGAGAAAACTCCTTAGATACTAAATTCATTGTGATAACTGGTTGGACAATCTAAAGGAAAAGACAACTGGGTTTATAGTGAAAAAGGGGGATTAACTCCTATGGGAGTAGTCAAACATGAGCTAACCAAAGATGTGGAAATGATAATGTGCCATAGAATTTGTATCTAAGTTGAGTATACGAATTTTGATGCCAATATATACTTCAGTTCTCACCCATGTCTTTTGAAAATATTTTACAGAAGTCTCTAGTACATTTTTTATGTACTATGGGTGGGTTTGGTTTTGCAGTGATGTACCTTTATTTTTACATTGCAGTTTGCTAGCTACCTCTGTGTAGAAACATCTCACTGAAAAGATGGTAGCTCCAAATCAAGGTGGAAAGTTAAAAGTAGGCCACTTTCTGAGTCTAGATGTTGAAGATGCCATCTGTATGCTGACAGAAATGCAGAACTAAAAGACAGCGGCTTGTGAAATTGCTGGAGCTATCTGGAAAGGGAAGGTATTTGGGAATCTCTCTTCAAAATCGGAGTATAATCTGATGTTTTCATGGAAACACAGAATAGCCCAGGTTGAAAGGGACCTTTAGGATCATGAATCTCCAACCCCCCTGCCACAGGCAGGGCCACCAATCTCCCCATTTAATACTAGATCATTTAAATGCATGGACCAGTTTTTCTTGAGTTTAATCATGTCCTGGTTAACAAAGAGGGCTTCTTGCATAAATTGCTGAATCAGCTTAGGATAACTCCTAGAAATTTCCATTCTTCACAAACAAATCATGCTGGAAAGCACATTCAGGTGCAACTGTAACATTCATGCTCACCTGGTTTTATTTTACTAAAAGCAGGTGAGAATGTAGTACCATAGGATTGTTTGATGTGGAACTTTGCTGCTCTTTTTAAGTATTTTTTTTTCCATTGAAGTACTCAAGGAATGGAACAATCCTATGAGGACAGGCTGAAAGAGATGTGGCTGTTCAGCCCGCAGAAGAGAAGGCTCCAGAGAGACCTGAGAGCAACCTTTCAGTATCTAAAGGGGGGTATAAGAAGGGAGACATTCTTTAGCAAGGTCTGTTGCTATAAGACAAGGGGAAATGGTTTCCAACTAAAAGAGAGGAGATTTAGATTGGATTCGATTGGAAAAAGCTTTTCACAGTAAGGGTTGTGAGGCACTGGCATAGGTTGCCCAGAGAGGTGGTGGATGCCCCATCCCTGGAGACACTCAAAGTCAGGCTCGATGGGGCTCTGAGCACCTCATGGAATTGTAGGTGTCCCTGTTCGTGGCAGGGGAGTTGGACTAGGTGGCCTCTAAAGGTTTCTTCCAACTCAAATGATTCTGTAGTGAAAAAAGAAACCTAAGAAGACATCATGTGATGTTTTCAATTCTGCTTTATTTTCTTTGTCAAAGCTCCAGTCTAAGAAACATTTGGTATACTTAAGGGCTTCAGAAGAAAACTTTTACCATGTGAACAGTGGAAAGACACAGATAATCAAGGTCTTGTTAGGTAACCTGCCTCTTGGTTTAGAGGCTTGTGGTAGCAACGGAAATTGGAGGATGGCTAGACTAGATGATCTTGCAGGTCATTGCCAACCTTGTGAATGCTATGATTCTGTGATTCTCTTTGAAATCTGGCTTGGCTTATGATTTGGCAAGAAAAGCTTCTAAAACTGAAAGGCGATATAAGTGGTGTTAGCTGTGTTTTCGTATTTGTGAATTAAATAGAAATGTGGAAGCATGCTAATTTTATGATAGCTAAAACAGGAATGGTAAAACACTGGAAGTTGTGCCAGAGGAGGTTCAGGTTGGATATTTCTTCTCAGAAAGCATGGTGAGGCAGTGGCACAGGCTGCCCAGGGAGCTGGTGCAGTCACTGTCCCTGGAGGTGTTCAAAAACCATGGAGATGTGGCACTGAGGGCCATGGTTAGTGAGCACAGTGGGAATGGGCTGGTGGATGGACTAAGTGATCTCAGTGGTCTATCCTAACCCTAATGACTCTGTGAATCCTGTTCTGAAAGAAATGAGAACGTGTATGGAAAATAGTAACCCCAAAGTATGACTTGACGGCTCGTAGCCTTGGCAACGCCTCGTTTTCACCGAAGAGCCTCAGCCTTTGCAGCCGACCCGCGGTGGGGAAAGGGGGAAGGAGGAGGCGAGGCCGGGCAGCACCTCACAGCGCCGCGGCGCACTCTTCCCGCGCGGCCCACAGCAACCGCCTTCCCGCCTCGCTGGGATTGGCTGCGCCGCGAGCAAGGACGGACGAGGCGTTCGGTGATTGGTGGCGCCGTCAGTGCTTTGGTGCGAGACCGGCGGTGTGAGGCGTGTGGGTAGGCGTCGCCGTGATGAGTGCTGTGGAGGTGCGGGTGGGCGGTCGGCAGCCCTGCGGTAGCGGTGGGGTTCAGCGCGCCGGCTGAGAGGAGAGACCGCCTCTCCCCGCTCCTCTTACATTCAGAAGGCTTTATTTTCAAGGGTAAAACAGGTGTTTTCTAGAACTGCGTCTCTTCCCTTTAAGCCTTGCCACGGGATGTAGCCAGCAGTGTTGGATGAGAAGTGTGTGCGTTGTGTGCGTTTGCCATTTTTTTTCTTTTTTCCTGTTGAAAGTGTGACGACATGCTGCGAGGAAAGCAGGAGAGCCCTATGGATGGCGGTAATGTGGAGGAACAGAAGAGGAGAAAGCTGAGTGCTGTCAGGTGTGTGCCTTGGAGGCTGGTGAGGTCAGTGTGACAGAAGTTCTGACAGTGTAATTATTGGGAAACAGTACTGGGGGAACGTGGATAATAATGTCTGTGCTGGGCTGTGAGAGTACTTTCCTTTGTAACATTAGCAGTCAGATATACTTGAGCACTAAGCATTTAGGAGACTTGGGGGAAAATGTTGTGAATGTCTTGGGATATTTTCAAGTACTGAGGTATTGGGATATGAGTATTTTACATTGATCTGAATGTATCCTGCAAATAGATAGCTCTGTTGGTAGGTTCAGTATATCATTAGTTAAAATTAGTTAAATTAGTTATACAAGATAAATGTGATTCGTACTGTTACACAGTCAGTTTCCTAGTGGTGGTTGCAGTGATCTTGTTCCTTAAAACCTCCAGTGCTGCCTTTGTGGGTGACAAACTGTTAGTTTGTGGTTTGTGGCTCACGTACTGAACCTTCCTTCCTCCTGTGTAATGCCATTTGGTAAAACTGGGCAAGCTGTGTTCTAAGGGCTGGAAATCACCAGTATTTGTGTTATGTTGGTGTCCCTAATGGCTTTAAACCTGTATTTCTGAAGGCAATGCCTTAAGATTCTAGAAGAGGACTGCACAGGGCCAAGTTGCAGGAGTGACTTGAGTTGCATCTCAAAAGGTATGAATATGAAAGGTAAATTTTTGGCTCACTTATTTCCAGCAGTTTTGCATGGTGCAGTGTTTATTATTCATTCACCAGCCCTATGGTCTCCCAGTGACAGTAGGTAGTCTGCAAAATGTGATTAAACTTACTTTGATGCCTTCTCTTAAGAGTAGTAAATTCTGTTGAGTATGTGCATGTGTAGATACTTCATAAAACATGATATTTTCTTAATATAGCAGCATATTTTGAATGTGTGTTTTCTTTTGCCTTTTTTATTTCCACTTTCATATTTTTGTATTAGTAGCAGTAATATTATGCAGTTAATCATACAGATAATACCCTAGTCATTAAATACGAGTAAGTTTTCTGTAGTTTCCATGTAATTTTTGTGCGTATTTATGTGTGGATTTACAGAATGTATGTCCAACCTTCAGGCTTGGCTGGGCCACATTGGGTGAAGAGGAATGGGCTTGGGCTGGATAAACGTGCTCTGAAAGTAATGTTTCCTATTTATTTCTATGGAAATTAGAACAGCTACGAAGAGCACAGTAACAATGCTTGACAGAGCAAATTCTCAGCTGCAGAGCTCTGTCTTTCAGTGCAGTCATGACAATGAGCTAGGCATTTTCCCTAGCCACGAACAAGAGCCTGTGTGCTTTGCTTGTAACAGTCTGCACCAGTGGAGGTGACCCATTGTAACCACTGCTGAAATGTGTCACCCACTGCCTCACCATGCTCACATGCACTGTTTGGTCTCCATTCAGCAAGCATCAGTGAATGTCAGTGGGTGCCATTTTTTTAGCATGGAGGAATTCACTGATATATCCTTGCTTCATACACACTTCCGTGTCAGACGCCATTTTGTCAGACCACCTCTCTGCTGCCATCTGTCACATGGCCACAGATGTAACAGTATTGATGAGAAGGATCAGCCTCTACTGCCGTAGCACCACCATGTGCCTCTGATGTTGTGGGCCAACAACATAAAGTAGGAGACGTTAGTTTTGAAGCAGTCCTCACAAAATATAAAATGTAGCTAATGTATATGGGTAACAAAACATATTTTAATCTTCGCTTTTCTTATTTAATTTAAAAAAAAAAAAATCAAAAGTGTAAAATAAGTGGGATATTTGACCTTGTTTTTTGAAGTTGATGAGTTAGGCTGGTTCAATGGAAGTAGCTGCAATTCTAATTCATAAGCTGCTCATTGGAGATTTTTGACTTTTTACTCATCTGTGTATTATTTCATCCGTGAAAATTATTCTTCACGTATGTGTGTACTGCCAAAAAGCCATGGCATGAATAAGACATGGTGGTGAAGCAAAGGATGCTCTCTTCTGTTAAGAGATATCTGAAGTCTGATGAAGAGACATGATTGGATTACTGAGTAGAATGTCTAATTGCAGCTCTAAATGTTCCAGAGGAAAATGTGCAGGTATTCATATCAATTGGAAACAGTGTCAGAAACATAATTTTTTTTTTTTGTGATCTTCAAACCTTTTTTCATGTTCCTTCATTAAAACAGGAAGCACGGCTGTGTATTCTTCTCTGTTCAGAGTGCTGTGTTTAGCCAGTGTCTCAAAATGCAAACAACTATTTGCCATCTCTCAAGCCAGCACTGCCCTCCCTGTGCAGTGGTTTCAGTCGGCACAGTGTTAATAGCACACTGACTGTTTGGTTGTTGCTGAACGATGGGTGTTTGCCCAGTGCTGCTGCATGGTGTAGAACAGCTGCCACTTCACAGGGGTTTGGGTGGCATCTTGAGCCATGCCAGGCTGCGTGTCGGATGTGCCAGACTTAAGATTTTCATAATATGCCATCACAAATGTGAGTGTTCAAATTCCTGTTGACTTAACTAAGTTTATGTGCAAAACTGTTGTAGTGATTATGTATTCCTGATTGTCTGAGTAGTTAAGATGCCCTCCAGTTTAAATCCTCACAGTCAAGTGCTGTCTATGCTTGCTTTTGCAGAGTTGTGTGATGTTGTGAACAATGAAGAGACTGATTTCTGGGGTTCCTCTTCTACAAAAGTAGGTTGATCTAAAGCTTTCTGTTCAGAAGTCATTGTGATGCTCTGAATAGTGGTATTGCAAGATCTTCTAGGTTGTTGTGGAATGTGGTTAAAGTAAGTTCAGCTCCTGACAGAGATAAATGTGTGCTGTCTGTGGCCTCCAGCTCTCCAACCGAGTCTTTGCTAGCACATCTGTAAATGCAGCATAGGTATACAATTAGCACCTGGCAAGGTTCAAAGCCTGGTTTTAGGAAAACCTGCTCTTTACAGTTGTTGTCAGTGTTAATTGTTGCCAGCTCCATTCCACTTCTTCATTTTGCTCATAAGTGCAAGAAAGGAACTGATGTGTGTGTGTTTAAAATAGATAATAGTTCTCCCTTTTCTGTCAATTACAAATAAAATGAGCTGTTGGAGTGGGTCTAGCGGAGGGCTCAGGGATGATCAGAGGGCTGGAGCACCTCCCATATGAGAACAGACTGAGAGAGCTGGGGCTGTTCAGCCTGGAGAAGGCTCCAAGGGAACTTTGTTGTGGCTTTCCAGTACCTGAAGGGGGCCTACAGGAAAGCTGGGGAGGGATTCTTCGTAAAAGCAGGTAGCAACAGGATGAGGGGAAACGGCTTTTAACTGGAAGGGGGTAGATTTAGATAAAGCAACAATTAGAAATTCATTCTTTTGAGGGTGGTGAGACACTGGAACAGGTTGCCTGGTGAGGTTGTGGATGCCCCCTCCCTGGAGACATTCAGGACCAGGCTAGATGGGGCTGTGAGCAACCTGGTCTACAAAGAGGTGACCCTGCCTATAGCAGGGGGTTGGAGCTAGATGATCATAAAGGTCACTTCCAACCATTCTATGATTGTGTGGAAAAAAATTATTTAAAAAAAAAAAAAAAAAAAACACACTTAAAACAGTAGTGTGTGCCTTACAAATATCTCTCTTCTAGCTTTTTTAAGAAAATGCTGTACTCGTAATGCAGAAAGGATTCTCAACATTCTGATAGCATTTTGGAAGAAACCCATGTTTTGGACAAAAACTCAGAATATTTCTTAGGTGTTTTTAATGTATCTGAAAGATAGGATGTGGCCATTCTGGTATTTCCATTGTGAAACTCAGGTTTGGCCAAATTGCAAAACACAAATACATTAAGCCTTTTTTATTCAATTTTATTGAAGTTATTTTAGTGACGTTATTGAAAAACAAGTTTACTAATGCAGTTTGTCAGGAGCATTTATTAGTTTTGCGTAGTAAGGAAAAGTACTTAGTAAACAGGAAAGGAGCATTTGACTTGTACTAGGAATGTTACTTATCACAAGGAGAATGATGGCTACAGAACTTCAGCTTGAGATCTGTTTTCTTGCACCACTGGTTGCTCCTGTGAGCAGTGATTGCTGTGAATCTTGGTCTCATAGAAATATGTACAGGGGGTGATTTACTGAAGGTAGAAGCAGGCTTGTGGCGTGTTCTATGTTTGGGGTTTTTTACTGGGATTTATATCTGTATTTGAACTTGTTCTGCTTTTTCCTTCTGACTGTAGACCAAAGCAGATGTTAAACTTGGACTGTATGATGGCACCTCAGAAAGGGTAGCGAGGTAAACCTTTTTTTCATGTGGTTAGATGCCACAAGGAGTGGGAGGGGGTGGTTAGGAATGACTTGAGTGTTCTCAGCAGCTTTTTGTTGACTGACTTTTTGGATCTATGATTTTAATTAAAAATTTAAGCATGTTTGTACTAATGTGTTCCCAGTATGGCTCTTCAGTGCTGCTAAAAAACAACTGAGGGCATCAGACAAGCACTGAGGGCCTCCTGCATTTCTCACCTTCAAATGCAAGTCATATTTCATTGAAAGGCAAAAAGAATAAGTCTGGTTTGGCTCAAAAATACTTAAATATGAAGGTTTTGTACGCTATTAAGGGTAACTCCATGGTAAGGGCTCTGAGGGAGAGTGGAGAAGTGCTGAAATCCCACAAGCACTGCGTCACTGAGGTGTGTCCTCCAGCCCCTCCTGTGCCTCTGCACCTTCTGCTGGGGTGACCAGTTCCAGCTGTGAAGGTCAGATGGCAGCAAGGTTCTCTTAAGGTCACACTTAAATTACATTAATGTCCATAGCTTACCTATATGTGAACTTCAAGAGAGTATTAAAGAGACGGTGTGTTTCCCGTAGTGCCATTGCCATGGAGGTTCGTGTTGATAGAAATAAAAATAGCCAGAGATGATCCTTAAAGTCCCTTTAAAAGTATCTAAGATATAAGTGCATGTAAGATTTACTGAACTTCAGAGTAAGGTGCACTTACTCTGCACTTACTTATGGCTGCCTTGGCAGTAAGGTTCTTCAAGTTCTTTTGCAGACCATTAGAAACAAGCTGAGTGCAAGAACAACTGGTCCTTCCTCTGCAGTTTGGTTGGCTTTTGTAGGTTGCTTTTGTGAGAGTCTTGGAGGAGAGCTGGGATATGTCACTATGATATCACTGAAGAGCCTTTCTACAATGTCTATAGACTGTTTTGAGATAATCTGTCATCTATTAGATTTTTAACCCCTTCATCGATATTTGAATCGATATTTGATGGGATATCTAAAAGAAAATGTTAGATGAGTTAATTAGTTAAATGTTAGATGATTCATTAGACAAATGAAAAATAAATGCTGGAATTTTAGTAGCCATACATGTTACTTTCATCTAGAGTGAAGAATCATTACTACCTTGGAAGCTTTTATTTTGCCTTGCCAAAATTGTTCTATAAAATAGTAGATGCTACAGATGAATTTTAAGATGATACTGGTAGGAAGGGAACTTCAAAATGAAGTATGTCTGGTGTATCACCATGTAAATTCAACTCTGTGTACGTGTGCTTTATTAAATGTTTGGAAAGACCCAACTGAGCATTAAAATTTTGGGGGGAAGTTTGTTATTTTATTGAGAATATGTAGGTTTTTCCTTGAAGTCTTGTTTTGCAGGCCCTTCAGGTCTGTCACTGGAGAGAAAAATGTGCAGCGCTTGGTTTCCTCAAGCAATGGGCAGAAGTCTGAACTACTTCTCGTTCCACCAGGAGACACGGTGTGTTGATGTTCCATTTCCTTATATTTGCACTTAATGTTTTTGTGTGCATGGTTAATACTGCATTACTTAAAATACAAAAGTTTGCAACTTCAGTAGTTCTGACTCGATGTGTATTTCAAGTGCAACTGTTAGTTAATGAGGTAACAGTGAATTCTGCGTGCACCTGACAAGATCGTAGCTGAAGAGGGTTAATGTGTTCAGCTGGCTGTGCTGTTATGTATTTTGAATTTAATTCGGAGAAAAAATTAAAAACCTACACACTCTTGAGGCTTTATATTATTTGGTTGGGGTCTTTTTCTTTGTTTTCAAACTCAAGGCTGCTGCAGGGCATGTGCAGCACATTCTTAAAGGAATCTAGTAGTTTCTCGTGGCAAAAAGACAGGCAAAACAGTGTTTGAATAAAACAGTGTTTTAAGAGAGATCTGTAAGTTCTCTAAGCAGCTGAATGAAATTTGTAAAGTTTCAGGCAGGGTGAAAAAAATTTGTATGTATTTTAAATTGACAATTAAATAGGAATTTGTGTATAGCTTCTGCCAGTCCTATTTTTTGCATGGAAATCATCCTGTAAGGTTACTTTGAAAGCATGTTAAGTTGAAAGTGTCTGTTTTGGTTCCTTATGTAGTTTTTGTAGCAGTGCACAGTAAAGTTTGAATTTTTTTCTGAACATCTCTGGAATGCGTCTGTTCCAAGTAAACTTAAACTTTGATATGTTAATGTTGACAAAATACTAAAGCCTTAGGTCATCTTTGGAATACCTTCAGTCACAGATCTTAAGTAATTCCATTGTATTTCAATGTCTTCAAAAGAAGAGTGGCGTTGGTTGGTATAGGGAGGTGTGACTTGGAGGGTTTTCTGAATATGAGATACAGTTTAGTAGCTTAGTGAGTAGTAATGGTGACAGGAGGAGGGTTGGACTGGATGATCTTGTGGGTACTTTGCCACCTTGTGATTCTATGATTCTGCCAGTTCTCTGCTCTTAAAAAGGACACATAATTGATTCGAGCTGTTGGGATATAGGTAGTTAAAAATATCTTCCAGAAATGAAGGTATAAACAAACGTCCTCCGTTAACTACATGTCAGTGTGAATGTTTGTCTCTCCCTCATCATGCTGCAAAGGTGGTGCTTCCTTCCTCCTATCCTGGCGTTTGGTTAGAAGCAGAACTGTTCCAGGTTTTCAAACTCAAGTTTTAACCTCTGTCTAGTTCGTGTTTGTTCTCCTTAATTGGTAAGGATGAAATTCTTCAGAGATTGAAGATATTTGCATATTAAGTTGGATTTTGGCAGAATAAGTTTGTTTTCTAATAGTGTCAGACTTACTGGTGCTTAACTCTTTTGGGACATCCTAAGCAGATGTTTTGTTCTAAGCAAAGTGCCAGAGCTCTAACAGACCCCCCCTTAACACAAGCTTTAGTATTGCTCGTGGCAGAAGAATGCACTTTTGTATGTGTGTATTTGCTTCTATTTCAATCAATAATTCAAATAATTGTTTTTCTTGCATCAGCATCGTACTGGGAACTTGTTAATTTTTTTTGCTGTTGTTGTTCTTGGTTTTACCCCCGTTCCCCCCCCCAAAAAAATCCATAAATACTGCACTTTGACAGGACTGCTGTATTTTTTTCTTTCTTCACTTTGGCATACTTTCTTTGCTTTGTGTTAGTAATTTTGCTTTGGTTTTCCTTCATGCGCTGTATTTGCTTCTTTATTTTTCTGTGTGCATGCATGCAGATAAACTCTATGTATTCAGCAGAATGTGATGTAGATGCAGCTCCTTTGGAAGATCGGTGGCAGCCAACTCAAGTGCTTGTCTGTCAAAGCTGCAAATAGGCTTAGCCCATGTTATCTTCTAGTCACGTAAGCAATTCATTCATCAGCCAATCTTTCCCTAGGAAAATGAAACTATAGAAGATATTGATGAAGCTTTGTGGGCAGGTGTTTGTAATCTCAGCTGCTTACAAGATGCACATGAGGTGGGTGAAAACAAACATTTTGGGATTTGCTTAATATAATATTAGCCAAGGTAAAAGCTTTATGTTTTGAGTACTTGCACACAAACACATTGTTCAGATATGCTCTTAGTGGCTTTGTTTCAGCATCTCCTGTACTTAGGTGTTAACACTACTACTGTGGGTGTACTGCATTAAGCTTGAGGCTGAATGGAGCACTTGACCCTGTGCATAAGTTGAAGTTATTGGGTCAGTCTGTACATCAAACAGAGCTGTATATAAGCTAATCTTTGAGTGTTACGCATTCTTTTCCATGGAAAAGCTTGCATTTCTGTGTCTGCTTTTAACTTATATTTTACGTGTACTGTAAGATAGACAGGCATAGAAATGTTCAGTGATCCAAAAGCTTAAAGCCAGACTCATTCAAGTAATCATGGCATTGAAGTGTCCTTAGGACCTGCCCAGGGCCACGTCCAGGCAGCTATGGAAGACCTCTGAGGAGGAGAATGCACAGCCCCTGGGCAGCCTGCGCCTGTGTTCTGTCACCCACACAGCACAGAAAGGCTTCTTGTGTTCAGAAGAAACCTCCTGTGTGCCAGTTCCTGTTTTTGTTTGAAATCAGAAGTTAGAGAAAACAAAAAGGGTTACTAGGCTCCTAACTATTGTTGTATATTATTTATGTAATCATCTTCTGATTTCTTCTTTTATAGAAACTGCTGTACACTTCAGTTTAACTCTGCTGCTTATCACTGTCATTCTGTTAATTGATTCTGTTCTGTTTTGTTCTGAATTTAAAATTGGAAAAAAATAACGTGAATAATGAACAAATAAATACATGTTTATTCCATGCTGAATGAAATAGGTGCTGAAACGCTTGGAATTGGAGGTGAAGCAAGAAGGAGGCAAAGTTTCAGAAACTCTGGATAGAAAACTTGATGAACTTACTACTTGTATCTTGTCAAGGTAGTGTTCCTTCTGAATAGGATGTGCAAGTTGTTCCAAGAGCTTTTCAATGTTCTTTGAAACAATTTCATAAATCTCGGCTTTAGTTTTTCTGCAGTATTTTTACTTGTTCATAATTGTATCCTAGTTCCTGGAGCTGGTTTGCATAGTTGGAAAACACCAGCACATGCAGCCTCTGTTTTTCAGAAAAAGAAAAAAAAAAATAAAAAAATCTCTGGTATTAATGATCATTTTAACAGCAGGGAAAGCTTAAAAAAAAATAAAAGAAACTGCTTTCTACAAATGTTGACAAGGACAAACCCAAGGATTCTTATTCCCTCATCTTTAGGAATATTTGTATTTCAGATTTATATATAGATACTTAAAGTGCTGTGTGCCTTTGTACAAAAGCTTAGTAAAACATCTAAAAGGCAGATCTTAAAACTCTGAGTTGTAAAATCCAGCAGTTTAGTTATCTACTGGATGTTATGGAATATTCTGTAGGCTTGAGTGGCATTGTGATTTTAAATACAGAAAGAAAAAAATGATTTATCCAAAGGAAACAGCTTTTCTTTATAAATTCTCTTGAAGTTCTTTGCTTTCTATGACTTCTGTATTGGGTTTCTACGCTGTTGTGTGAAGAAAACAGTGTTTGTGAGTTGCATCCAGGTAGTATAACCAGTAATTGTATTTCATAGTCAAGAGTTTGAATCTGATGTGATAAGTGCTTAATAAATTTCTGGAAGTAATGTTTTTAATACAGGAAAAGGAAACTGCATGCAGAATTAGTGAAGAGCATGGACAACTACAGTGCTGGTATTGCAACGGCTAAGCGATACATAGAAGAGAAGAAAAAATGCTTGATTGGTGCCATTAGGATCGCAAAGGAACTAAAAATTACACCTTCTGTAAGAACATATTGTGACCTGTCTCAGGTAGGGAAAATGTGGTAACAATACAAATCTGAACGTGAAAGTTTTCATCATCTGTTTTTTGTTTTGTTAACTTAATGAGGTTTTTGCAGTAATGTGTTCTGTACATCTCTGCATGCACCCTGCCAGTTCAAGGTCGATCTTGGCCATGAATTTGAATCTTGCTATTGACATGAAACAAAAAAGATGATCTGTGCTTTACAGTGCTTCCTTTAATGGCTGCTGGAGGAGAATGAGAGGAAACTAAGAGCTTTTCAGTGAAAGGGCAGCGTTGTCATGACTTCACACTCATCTTAATCCTTGTCCTATCTGGAGATCTCCAGCCTCCTCACTGAAATATGCCAAAATTCAGTATGCTCTGCAGATCCTCCTGATGCTAGGCCTTCACTTCCACAATTCCTCTACATTAGAACTGTTAGTTACGGAAATGCATGGTACCTGCAGTACTGTATCAGACCAAAGCTCCATACAGTGAGGTCACCTCTCTTTGCCAACAGAGAGGGAAAGATGTGTGGAGGGATTATCTGTGAATTTGGGTGTTGAAAGGTTGATTTCTGTAGTGCATGGGCCTTCATGTGTATATTATGTGTATGTTTGCATATGTAGTGACACTTTGTTCCATGTTTTAATTCTTAAAATGGAATGGATATTGAAGAACTTCCTCTGTTATTCTAAATTGATCACCTTATTATTGCATTTGGAGCTTTTTAATCCTTGTGTTAAGCAAAATCGTGGAGTCGTTATTTGTTATTCATTAGATATTTTTCCATGCAGTTTGATTTTTAGACTGTCATATTTTTTGCATCCAATGCCACTTCCCATGCGCAGAAGCTTGGTGTCCCACATCTGACCCAAGAAGGAAATCTTATCCCTTGCACCTTTTTTTGGCATTTGTTCTTAACTTTGTTCAACCTAAACTATGGGACCTGGCACCCACAGTTCTCCTCCCGTAGGCCCACCTTTTTGTTTAGTATTGCCTTCCAAGTTGCTGTCAGTGCAAAAGAATAATCCAACTCTTGCTTCCAGTTACATGCTGTGATTACAAAATCCCCGACTGAGTGTTAGTAATCCAGGAAGACCTACCTAAGAGCTGGCTACTGCCTTCTAATGAGTATGTTTCTGGGTGTTTTTTTTTTTTTTTTGTAGAATTATAGAATCATAGAATCACTAAGGTTGGAAAAGACCTAAAAGATCACCCAGTCCAACCATTCACCTATTCCCAATAGCTCCTACTAAACCATGTCCCTCAACACAACATCCAGTCTTTCCTTGAACACCCCCAGGGTCGGTGATTCCACCACCTCCCTGGGCAGTCCATTCCAGTGCCTGACCACCCTTTCTGAAAAGTAATACTTCCTCATGTTCAGCCTGAATCTCCCCTGCCGTAGCTTGAAGCCATTCCCCCTGGTCCTATCACTAATGACACGAGAGAAGAGGCCGACCCCCAGCTCACTACAACCTCCCTTCAGGAAGTTATAGAGAGCAATAAGGTCTCCCCTGAGCCTCCTCTTCTCCAGGCTGAACATTCCCAGCTCCTTCAGCCTCTCCTCATATGGCCTGTGTTCCAGACCCCTCACCAGCTTTGTTGCCCTTCTTTGAACACGTTCCAGGGCCTCAATATCTTTCTTGCAGTGAGGGGCCCAAAACTGGACACAGTACTCGAGGTGCGGCCTCACCAGTGCTGAATACAGGGGAACAATCACCTCTCTGCTCCTGCTTGCAACACTGTTTCTGATGCAAGCCAGGATGCCATTGGCCTTCTTGGCCAGCTGGGCACACTGTCGGCTCATGTTCAGCTGAGCATCAATCAATACCCCCAGGTCCATTTCCTCTACGCAGTCCTCCAGCCACACCGCCCCAAGCCTGTAGCGTCGCCTGGGGTTGTTGTGGCCGAAGTGCAGGACCCGGCATTTGGCCTTGTTGAAACTCATCCCATTGGCTCCAGCCCAGCTCTCCAGCCTGTCCAGATCCCTCTGTAGGGCCTCGCTACCCCCAGGCAGATCCACACTTCCAGCCAATTTGGTGTCATCTGCGAATTTACTGAGGGTAATTAAAGGCATTTCATTCTGACTTTATCAAACTGTAAATACAGGTTCTTGCATGATTTGCTTTTTTGTATAATACCAACCAAAACTGCACTTGCTAATTTCAGGTTATTCGTGATTTGACGTTTCCAATTGATACTGAGCTCTCAAAAGTGAAGAGTTTGAAGGAAAAAACAGTTCCAAGGTAAAGGACTGAAGTGGGTGGTATATTGAGAGCAAAATGGACACACTGTTCTTTCAATTGTAAAAGCTTTTCTGTTAATAGTAAAGCAGCAGAAACCAAGCTGATTCATTTGCACGGTTCTAAGAAATACTAGTTCAGACATACACAAATGCTGGAAAGGCACAGTTGCCTTCATCTGAGGCATCAGGAGAAAGCACGTGAAATGTACTGATGTGTAGAGAAATACGTATGTATTGAAAATACCCTTAACAGAAATCTGCCGCTTCTAAACTTCGTCCCCTTCCCTTGCAACTAGAAGTGTGAGGGGCAAATGTTGAATTATTATACTTGATATCCATCCTAAACTGCTGCAAAGATGAGTGCTTCTTGGTGTCTGAGAAGAAATCCGTGGTGATGCATGAAGTAGATGCAAAAACTGAGCAAGGAAATTGGAGTGCCCTGTGCATGAGAAATAAAAAGCAAGGGAGGGCAGGAGAATTGCTGTTATGCGTGTGAAAACAAATGAGCTCAAAGTTCACAGGAGTGAAAGAATGACCCTGGGGTAAAGTCTCTCCTTTTGCCTGTCCATGACAATTTTGTGCCAAAACGCATCACGTGTATTAAACTGCTAGTGATTCAGACATTTGTGGTGATGGCTGGGATGGTTTTTCTCTCGAGGTTGTTCCTGAGCACGGATGAGATTATTTCGTTCTTAAAAAATATGGGGAAGATTGAATGGGAAACCTCAGTATAGTAAGTATTTCTTAATGAAGAGCAATAGGTATAATAATTTAATAAGTACAGTCATTTAATCTTTCTGTGGTTATAGAGAGAGTAAATGGAAAAAAGCTAATGCTTTGTAAATATATAATGAACCAAACTGAAATCTGAGTTATTTATGTTTTAGTCAACGCTTCATTAGTCCACTTAGCATCTCAGTTTCGATGCTTCTGTTGTGTGGAAAAAAAGAAGTACAGCTATTATCTCCCTAAAGCAATTAAGCTTTCAGTATTTTTTTTTATGCTGTGTGCTTTTCAGATGTGGTGTTTACTGATAACAATAGAAATGTTTATCATTTCAGCATATTGAAATTGGCTCACATTACTGTAAATACATCTCTCAAATCAGTGGCAAATACTAAAATTTGTAATGTTTTTGCTTTGTAATCTAAAATTTGGGTTGTCACAGACACAAATAAGTGACCTAAGATGAATAAGAAGAAAAATGCTTGCAAGATTACAATTCCTTTTATGTTATTTGTCTCTTGGATTTATTTTTTCCTGCAGCCTTAGACAAAAACTTGAGAAAATGAAATGGACTTGTTGTGAGGGCTCCTCCAGTTAGCTCTGGTTATATTAAAAAGTGTTACTACATGCTGTAACTGCCAGTAGTAGGACATCTGGCAGGGCTTTTGACTTGAACGTGAACTGTCTGTCGTGCTGCCAGTGTTTTCCAAATACTTCACGTTGTGTGTACTCAGCTGGGCCCAAGAATATGTACCTAATAGGTGCCAATCTTATTTAGGTTTCAGAAACTGTGTTGCTGTTCTGCTGTCTTGATATTCAAGCACTATATAATACAGTTTATTTCAGCCAGCATTTAAGTGCTTTTAGAGTAGAGTTTTTAGGGGATGTTGTCTTAATAAAACCTGCACTTTGACTCCTGTATTTCTCTGCAAACAGACTGGATTAATTTATCTCATTTTCCCAAATGCAGTGAAGGTAATGGACAGCGTGCTCTTGCCTTTGATGACAGAGAAAAAATGCCACGCTCAGATAACCGGTTACCTGTAGAAAATATGGTTCCAGTACATAAAAGAGAAAGTAAAGAAAAGGCTCTGGCTAATAAACTTGGTATTTGTGAAGGAGTGAAAAAGGTTAAGGAATCACTTCCTGTGGTACCTCATCAGAATATTCATGCTGTATCCAAGTCTCCATCCAGTCCTGACGTAATAATAGAAGAAATATATGAAGATAATCTAGAAAGTAAGCTTTTTAATACCTGATGCTTTTAGTTTTCAGATGTCAAGCGTTTTTATTAATTGTGCTTGTTGCTAGCTCAGAGCAAAGTCTTTATGATACTTGTATTTCATTGTCTTTGAAATACTCAGTACCTTTTTTTGGTGTCCTTCTTTAGCTTAGCTAAGCGAAAACTCCCAGTTCTCCTGAGCAGGAGTCACGATTGACCTCCCCCTGAATGGTTTCTTGCCTTCCTCAGTCATTTAGGCCCTCTCAGACTTTCTGTCGCTGGTTCTTGGAGGGTGCATTTGTGGCAGTTCTCTGGGCTTCTGAATCTAAGGCATTGTCATAACTGGCAAGTACAGTTAAGTTCTTCAGTTTGTAAGGTTTTTTCTGGACTCTGTTATTTACAAAATGCCTGGGAAGTGACCCTGCCTCCGATGCGCACTTTTGAGACTGAATATGGAGTGCAGCACACAGTTTTGGACCCTGCAAGTCTCTGGCATACTTGAGTGAGTCCAGCAGAGCCTACCAAGCTGGAGTCCTGGAGGTGCACAGTAGTAGAGCAGAAGGTACTAAAAACAACTCGGAACATGAAAAATTCCACTTAGATAACAGGAATAAAAATACTACAGGGGTGAGCAATAACTAGCACGGCTGACGATAATGAGAAGAGCAGTTCTCATTTGGATTTAAAAATATATATCAGAAGTCACAAGGAAGATGAATATTCTCAGGCAGTATAAGCCACTGATATTACTGAGGTGGGTGGAGCAGTTTGATAATCAGGAGTGACTGTCATTTGAGATTAATGGAGTGGCTACAGAATTTGTGGAATGCCCAGGGAGTATTTTTGAATAGTTTGATGTTGAAGTGGGAAGGGACTGAAATTCTGTGAACTTTGAATGATACTGATCTGTTGCCTTCAGTAACAGCCATGTTAGTACTGATTTAGTGACAAGAGGCTGTTAAGAAAAAGTTAGGATTAGGGTTACAAATGATCTCAGGGAATGCTTATGGAAAAATAGATTATCATTTGATACTATTGAATCCAGTGTGTTTCAGTCAGGCAGAAGATGTTACCTGTACTCAAATTGGAAAATGGTTATTGTGACATCAAATCTTCAGGAGATTTGATTAGTGTTTGTAATGAATCATAGCCTGTGGCTGCCAGAGGCCTTTTTATGAACAGGAAAAGAGCAATAATGGTAGATGAGATTGCTTGCCATCTTGTAATAAGGGTATTGCATGACTCACTGACTTAAAGGAAAATTCTTAGAGCAGGAGAGGATTTATTTCTAGAAGCCAATCAAGCTAAACAGGTAAGTTTATATTTGGGGTTGGGTCTCGTCCTTTCCAAAAGCTTTTCTTTCCTCAAGCTTTTCTGAACAGTACTGATTGATAGTAGTCTTTTTCATTGCCCTTTGGCACTCAGTTGTAAATTGAGGCATTTGTGCTTTACAGATGTTGATACCTGTCAAAGGTCTTGCATGTGTGCTCCATCAGTGAATAATTTAGCCTTTCTACAGGGCCTAAATGTGTGTATTCTTAATCTCTGTTCAGAGCTAAAAGAATGTGATAGAGAAGTCTGATGATGATGATACACCCTTAGGTTTCTGTTCAGAGATCTTGTTTCCCCCTAAGTTCATAAGGGAGTATTAGTTTCTTCAGCTTCCAGTATGTCTGTTTCCTGAGAGCAGAGGGATTACTGCCTATGTTGGCAGCTTCTGTGCTCTCTCTGAAACAGTAGAATTCAGAGAATACACTTTTTTCCATTCGCCTTGCATTGAACTACAGGTAAATGGAGGTTACCAGAAACTAGCTATTCCTGTCACTGAGCACTGAAGATTTTAGCTGCCTGTTGTCACTCACATGATATCCTTGCAAGGGTTCATGATGTGGTAGATGAAAACTTCTGCATCAGCCGCTGAGTGCTGTACTGCAGATAAATGCAGTCGTTCATGCTTCAGAGTGCCTTCCAAAAGTGTGCACTCCAGGGGCACTTCTTCTGTCACGTTGCCCACAGAAATGACAAGCTTCTCCCAGAGCTGAATCTTAAGGTCACTTCTGCAGGCAATTTAGGTATGACAGGAAATCCTTCTTGCAGCCTTCAAGGAAATCTCCAGTGATGTATGGAAGTCTGGAATACAGAGTGTATGTACTTAAAGGCAAAGTAAATAGCCAAAAGCTGTAAAACATTAAGAAACTGTTGAAAAGCCAACAGCAGAGACTGATGAGAGAACAGAAGATGTTAGGTGACATTCGTGGCCTTAACATCTGCTTGTAGTCATGGATACAAGTGTCCTTGGAGCTCCATGCACATCTGTACAAACACTGTATGCCTTTCTTGAAACTCAAAATGGACTAACTGTAGTTAGTTGAAAGAATGCCTGCTTTGGGATAGATCAATGAGGCTTTTTTTTTTTTTTTTTTGAGACTTTTGTAGAGTAAGTGTGTATCATTAGCATGCTGCAAAGGCAGAAAACGCAATTTCTGATGGAACAAGCAGATGCAGTGTAGTAGCATGGATACAACTGTTAGGAAATTTTGATGGTTTTGTAGCTTATTACTGTCATATACATCACTTCTCTTTATTTTGTTGGCTGATTTACTCTGTGTGTATAAAAACTAACATTAAACTTTTTTTTTCCTAAAACAATGAAACAGAATTTCCCACAGGAAATCATCATGACAAACAGAGGAAGAAACTTCTCAAGAAGCAAGCATACTCTGAGCACAGAGCTGGTCAGTTGGTTTTGTTTTGGCTTTTTTTCCTGTCAGGTGAACAGATAGATGCTTTTAAAAAAAAAAAAAAAAAGCACCCTCTAAGCAGCGAGGCAGAGCTGTGGAATTGCTTACAGAATTAGACATACACATCAGCATTCTAGTTGAGATCGGGAATGTACTAAGAAACAGATTCTGATTTTGGCCTGTTGACATGTATTTGCTCACATGTAAGATCAGTGGGTCACGTGAATTACTTCCAGTTAAACCAGTTTGGGCATTGCTTATCTTGCTGATGTCATTCTTTTACTCTGCAAAGGTGCTCTTTGATTGTCTCACTTCCAAACTATATTATCTTTCAAGATCATAGAATGGCCTGGATTGAGAAGGATCATAATAACCATCTAGTTTCAACCCCCTGCTATGTGCAGGGTCACCAACCACCACGCCAGGCTGCCCAGAGCCACATCCAGCCTGGCCTTGACTGGCTCCAGGGATGGGGCATCCACAACCTCCTTGGGCAACCTGTTCCAGTGTGACACCACCCTCTGAGTGGAAAAACTTCCTCCTAGTATCTGACCTAAACCTTGTACTTAATTGGAAGATGTAATACACCAGCTCCCAAGCAACTCTTGGAAGCTCAGCACTGGCAGTGTTCTCAGCGCATGGTAGACACTCAGTGTATCAGTGCATCTTGTGGGCAGTCAGTAATTTATTGAGTTCTGAACTGTTGCTTTTTTCCATGTATGTTTAGTATTCTGAATTACGAGTGAACGTGCACCAGACTGATTATTTGATTACTTGATTCACAAATTCTGTAGGCATCATTGAGTATAAGAAATAATGATAAAGGTTGAGTAGAGATCCCAGTGTTGAGGAAGAAGGAAACTGACACAAAAAGTTGATAGAGGAGGAAGCAGATCTTGGTCACAGTATTAGCAAAGAAGAGATACTAAGAAACTGCACCATTGTTTCTGCATTTTAACCTCACAATCATGTAAAAGCCCTCCTAACCTATCCATTTAATCTCAAGTAACTTGTAAATCCACTGACTGCTCTATAAGAAGACTGGACAGAATGGTTAGGAGATGGTGTCTTCCAGCATGGGTGATATGGAAGAGTTAGTGTACCTGTAGGTTAAATGTTCTGACTCATTTGGACTTCAACTTACATACTGTTCTTCACTATTGGAGATGTCCAAGAATAATCCTGGGTCTGTTCTGGATGCTGCATTTCCTAAGTTTCAAAAGTACAGTTCAGTGTACTTTCTCTGGTTTTGAATGTTGAATTCTTTATATCGCTTTTGGCTGTGGTTGGTCGTGGCTCACTGGGTTCTTCAGATTTGCCAGTTACCTGCACCCGAGCCAATTGCACAGGTGACACTGGATGCAGTAGAGATGGCAGCTGCTTGTAGTACTGACGCTCTCCAGTCTTTGCAAGTACTGTGTTGTAAAATACCCTTGCAGGAACTGAGATGCTGGGCTTCTAAACCAGTCATTCCTATCCACTCCCTTTGGTGCCTAGCTTTAAAAGGATAACTCAGTATTTTGGATCTCAAATCGAAAGGAGTTAACTGCAACACATAGGATCAGGATGCTGAGTC
Organism: Lagopus leucura; assembly: GCF_019238085.1. Classification (NCBI taxonomy): domain Eukaryota; kingdom Metazoa; phylum Chordata; class Aves; order Galliformes; family Phasianidae; genus Lagopus; species Lagopus leucura. The sequence continues at coordinate 1,663,849 of NW_024962262.1, forward strand.
AGAAGTAGTGTTGTACAGAAGAGAATCTTTAAAATAGTTGTAGGACAACCATGACTGCCAGAGTTCAAGGAGCTTTTTGACAGTGCTTTCAGACACGCAGTTTCATCAATGCAAAGCCAGAAGTTTGACTCAATGATCCTTGTAGGTCATTTCCAACTCAGGATGTTCTTTGGGATATTCTTTGATCTTCATACAGTGGCACAACAGCTGTATGAAAGTCCTTACGATTCCTGCTCTTACAGATAGGTGTATTAGGCTCTCTAATCTACTTTCTAGAAGCCTCTTAGACTTCTGTTAAATAAAGGGGATAAAAGATCTGAATTACCTACTTAAGATCAAGAGGCCATTTTGTAAGAAGTGAGACAGCATTTAGCTTTGTGGAGTGGTTTAAGGGAGATAAATCTGAGTGATCAAAAGAGCAGATTTAGTCAGGCTGGAAGTACATAACTCATTTGAAACCAGTAGGAGCAAACTGTTTTGGGTTGAAAAGTGTGGTTATAAGATGTCATGATTGCAATGTAAGCCTAGTCACGTGTGTAGTAAATATCTATTAGAGCCACTTGAACGGTGTTTTATGGGCTCTTTGTCCTGCTCAGGTTCAACAGAACTGGTGTTTGTAAGTCACGTTGTAAATCCATGCCACTTCTATATTCAGCGATACTCACAGAGGAGAGAAGGTGCTTTTTTGGAGATGAAACTGAATAATTTCTGTTGTAATAAAAGTTCGTATTTCTTGGCTTCGGATGTTTTGGAACCAGGTAAATTAAATGTTTCAAACATTTTTGTAAAGCCTGAATTAGCTTAAAATACTACCTTGCATAATGTCATCTGTAGTGAAATATTTGTTCCTTATTTCTTCCTGTTTTTTATTAATTTGCCTAGGAAACCAGTGTAGGATGTTCAAAAATCTGCAATTAAGAGGGGAATGGAAGGCAGCGTTATTCTTTACTGTTCTGTAAGGTGGATTTAAATCATACAAAAGAAAATTATGGAACAAAAAAATGCATCTTCAGTTCTTCAATAATTTCAGTGCTTAAAGTAACTAAAATTGTGACAGACAGGTTTCCACTGCTGAAACTTTCCAGCGTTGGGTGATACTTTTTAACTATTAAGGTCTTTTTCAGTATGCAGATTTTAATGACTAGACCAGATTAGTTCTTTGAATACTTCAGTAAGTCTGCTTTGTCTTAATGCAAGCTGTTTTCCTTTCTGGGGGATAGATGGTTTTGTTTACAGTTCACTAACAGAAGAGAAACTATTGTGGAAGTAAAAATGAAGAACAGTAGAATAATACATTGCTAAATCATTACAGCTGTTCTCTGCCTCACATGTTGGTATTTCTAGAAGGTGTTCAGAGAAGTGACAAGTACGTTATAATCCTGAGTTGGGAGTTTCACTGAAAATTACCTTGGAAAGTATGAATAATTTTATTGGAGAGATTTTCTTCGTGAATTTTGGAGATAGCACACTCAAACTCTTGGTTTTATGCAGAAATAGGAACTTGTAGGAAGATGTAAATTTTGGAACCTTTTGATGTTATGAGGAAGTGGTTTGGACTTTCTTAAAACAGTTGGGTTTTACATAAGTTTTGACTGTATTATTTGCAAATGAACTAGACTTTAATTGGTTCTGGCATTTCGGTAGAAGATACGGAACGCTTGCCAGAAATGATTTCTGAATACAAGCCAGCCACCTGTAAGCTGTGCAGACACCATGTAAATGAGTGTGGGGAGAACTTCTGACAGATACCAAGGCAAGGTTATTAACATCTTTATGTCTTCATTTTAACAGCACCTCTTGTATTGAAGGTAGAAAGCAGTGGAACATTTTGAAGATGTGTAGTAATACTTAAAGAGCAATATAGCTGTAAATCCTTAATTTACATTTTTTATTATTTGTTTCCATAAAGGCGTCAGAGCTTTTATAAAGAGGAAGGAAACCGGAATGTGGTGCCGTGGAACTGTCACTAAACTAATTCCCATAAAAGCTAAAAACAAGCAGAAGACGGGTGGTCCAATGAGATGCAGAGTTTGTGATATCGCAGCGATTGAAATATTTCTGATCGATTTTGGGAGTTCTGAAGTATTTAATTTCTCAAGGTAAAGTGGGGGTTGTTCATCTGCAGTGAGTGTCCTTTGGCTGTTGGTACTCAAGAGGATCTCTGTGAAGAAACAGATCTTCAGCCAGCCAGTACTCTTGGCACAGGCTGCTGATGGGATACGCACGTGACACTGGTGTTCTGTACGTAGCTGTTGCCCACAGAAGAAAAATGGGAGGTTGTGTAAGTAGACAAGTGTACGAATGTTCATATATCAACATGTGTAACTTGGACATCTGTTGCGGGGATGGAAGTCCTTAATGCTTAAAAGTGGAGAAATGCATTTATTCAAGTGTTAGATGTTACAGAAGTCTCAGTATTATGGTGTTATGCCAATTACTACAATAATGACCTTTTTCTCAAGTTTATAATTTTGTTTGGGTTGTTTTTTTGAAGGGGGGGAGGTGTTTTTTGAGGGTTTTCTTGGCATTTCTTTCAAGTTGGAACTATTTTTATTTCTACTGGCTTTAGATATGCTCCTGCTGATCTCGCTGCTCTACAAACTATGCAAACAGATGACATTTGCTTGCTTATGAGGAAGCCTGATCAATGTATTGAGGCTGAACTTGCAGCCATTCCTCCCTTAGCAGTACTGTGTTCATTGAAAGATATTGTTCCTAAAAATGCAGTAAGTAAAAGCTGTTTCTACTACTGGATAATGATTTTTTTTTTTTTTTTTTTTTAAGATTCATATTAAAGAATTTCAGTGAAAGGTATATAATTATCTTATTCCAGTGTAAACTCCTAAGAAAGAAAACTCCTAACAGTGTGTGTGTTTTTATATGTATGCATTTATATGTATATATGTATTTGAAGATTGGTTACACTGGTTTATTTGGAAGCAAACATACAGCAGTCTGCCTTTGAAAGCCTCTGGATTTGTGGATATATGTCAGACTTCAGTCTCTTTTCTTTGGCTCTAGGCTTATCAAATTGAAAGACAAATTATAGAACTTATTTCATGGCTGGCTGACAGCTGTGTGAGTGATAACTTGGAAAAATCATCCAAACAGGGAGACGTGACTCAGGATTTTTAAGATAATTTGTTCAGAGGTTTTCCTTTTGTTACTTCGAATTTTGTGCCACAATTTACGTGTGATGCAGTTGTGCGTTTGTGACGGTATAACCCCAGGGTTGTTTATCATTTCTTCAAGGTTTTTTGCTTGGTTGTCTGTTTTTCTTTTTTAACCTCATATTTTCTGAAATGCTTTCAAGTAGGACAGATCAGGAACAGTTTTCACAGGTCTGGATAAGAGGTTGTGCATGTGCTTGGATCCTAAGATCCAAAAAAGAGAGATGTGAAGTGTCAAATGAGAAATGCTTTACTTTGATCCAAGGGAAGTAAACTTAGAGGGGCTGCTCCAAGGTAGATAAAATATCAAAAAGGGTGTTGTGGAGAGAAGGAATGTTCAGACTGACCAAATTGGGTTGTGCATTGGTATGAAGATAGAAAAAGAAAAGAACGAACTTTCAGACAAACCAGGAGACTAGGAATGCAAATCATGAGATGAAACAGCATACGACTGTTCAAGTTTATCTATCAAAAAAAATCAGGGGGAATGAAATCTTGAGGTTTGAATTTAAAAGAAGCATTGCAGAAATTGCATCCCCGAGATTTGACTCAGTTTTACAGTTAAAAATATTTTCGAAGTCCTCATAAAATACTGTCTTGTGCTATCAGATCAGTGCTTATATGAAATACTGAACACTCTTCTGTTCGTGTGCTTCTGTGCTTACTTCCTTGCTTATTTTTTTTATGCTTTGTTTGACAGTCTTAGACCTCTTCAGTAACTCTTTGTTCTTTTTAACATAGAGTGAAGGCTGGGGAGAAGAAGCAAAGAAAATATTTCTAGGAATGGTAAATAATAAAGCTGTTTTAATGACGGTATTTAGAGAAGAGGATGGCGTTCTCTTTGTGGACTTAAGAAAACCTCCATGTAATAAAATATGCAGTGACATGCCCACGTCTCTCAAGGATACGTTAGTTTTTTTAGATGTGGCAAGGTATGTGGTCTCTTTGGGTGTTTGCTCTTCTGTCATAGATGAAAATGGCATACTTGCAAAGTTTACAAAGAAAGTTGTTTTGGAGGGTTAAGAGAGCAGGAGTTGGTTTGGTGTTTGGGTACAGCAGTCTGCAAATCTTCAGGAAATTCCACTGCAGACAGAGAAGTGTGTATATTTGAATGTAACTAGCTGTGGTGATAGTAGCGGGAGATGATTTTTAGGGCTTCTGCACTAAGTGTGGGAAAGAAGATTTTTTTAAATGGTTTTGTCAGTGTGGAATTCAGTGGATGGTGGTGTTTTTTAGCACGGTTTAAATGTACAGTGCTGCTTCCCAAATAACAATATTCTTAGGAATCAGCTGCCATACATCATCATTGCTATGTTGCGTTTGTGGCAGGAAAAGCATTAGGCTTGGTAGCACAGACTGAAGAGAGTTCAAGCTATTCATGTGACTGTGGAACAAGGTTTTTTTTGAGATCATATTTGTTTCTTTGCAGTGAAATCAACACGAGTCTAAAAGTCTTCCTTCTCAGTTAGTTTTCGCATAACTTATTTAAAATCATCTTCTTCACCTTAGGTTTAAATCACATCTTCCCAACCACTTAGAGAATAATACGGTGTTGCAGTGTAGTGCACCTAAGATGCCACAAGAAAGAGAAGTGTTCTCTGTCACAGTTTGTCATATTAATAGTCCAAGTGATTTTTATCTGCAATTGGTAAGCTTAGAAATGAGGTCTGTACAGATATTTTTATATTGAGCTAATTATGAGCTTCAAATGAGATACGATATCTAGTTAATTTCTGTTATCAGTTTAGAATTCCTGGAATTAACAGATTAATTCCTAGAATCCTAGATTAGAACCAGCAATTTCTAGAATTCCACAAAGGTCGTCTTTTCTCTCTCTCTCTTCTCTTGTATTAATTTGTGTGTGGGTACGTAGTGTTTCTTTCCTTGGAGTGGTGGTTGAACAGGGCAGTAGTGAATAATTCTTAGGCTCTTTAGTTCATTTTTCACGTCCATAACTACCTTCCCAGATGATGTGACTGAGTGCATTACCAGAAAAAAAAGTATCCCTTAAAAGAGCAAAAATAGAATTATAAGAATCAAGAAATGTTTGACATATCACAGAATGTTTAATTGTTCTTATTTTAGGCAGGTAGTCAGGTGGATTTAGCATTTCCAGTGAAAACTGAAGAAATACAAGAACATTGGAATAGCAAAGACAAGACAATTTCTTGCCCAGTTGAAGGCCAAGCTTGCGTTGCAAGACACAAAAGTGGCAACTGGTGCAGAGCACAGATCATAGGTGAAGTATTGATTCTTTCCCTGTAATGCTGAGTTTCAGAATCAGATGTGATACTAGAGCAGAATTGCCCTCTAGATATGAGAAGGAACAGATACTGTTTTCCACTGGATAGTCTTGTGCTTGTAGCTGTGTCCGTCAATTCAGGAGCACTGATGTGTGTTTGTTTTTTTTTTCACTTAATGAAATGTTTTATATAGTCTAATTTAAATAAATAAAAGTACGTTTCATTGTTAGAATCTTGCTGAAATTGTGTCATATAATTAAACACTGTTTCACTGAGCATTACAGTTTCATCTTCAGGTTTGTCTGTTATATCCAATCTGGAATTGCAGTTGGTGTGGGTTGATAATTTCCCACAGTTAGTCTCCAAGACATGAGAGGCGAGAGGAGAATAGTGCATTTAGTTGTGGTGATCTCAAATTTAACTTGCCTGTATGCAAACTTGCATATGTATCTACTTGTAGTTAATGTGGCAGCATCTTTGGAAATGATGTGTTGGGTTCAGAATGCTAAATCTTATTGTTTCAGAAATTGGAAAGAGCTGGCTATTAAAAATAATACAGTTGTTACATTAGCTTTTGGAGTACTTGAAAATACTGTGTTTTCATTGGGGTGGAAATTACTTTAGGATTCTAATGCTTAAGCTAAGACTTCATAGTCCTTGGTGTTAATAATTTGATTTTGTCTGTGGTTTTTTTTTTTTTTTCTTGAAGGGTTGCCACATCCTGAAGCAGTTGTGGTAAAGTACATTGACTTTGGCAGCATTGCTAATGTACCTCTTAAAGACATACGTGACACAGCAGATGAGTTTCTGAGCTTTCCAGGAAAGGTAAGCTAGTGATTGCCCAAATTAAATACTGAAAATAAATAGAATCCCAAGGGATAGAAAGGGAATTACAGAACTGTTACAGTCGTGCAGTAAATAAAATGTGAAGCAAGTTCCTTGATGGATGGGTTTGTGATACAACATTTTAAATGTTTTTTGGGCATAGATTTATAACTTTTTATTTTGGTAATTAAAAAAAAAACAAGATGATTGGGGTTTCAACTAAAATGTAGTATTACCTTGAGGTAGATGGCGTTTGTATGTATTTATTCAAATAACTTTTCTTACACCATAAAAAGGATAACTTTTACATTCTCCCATCTCCAAATAGTAAGCTAATCTAATTGCATTTTTGTTTGCTTCAAGGCATTTGACTTCCTTCCTAACTTCTGCATCTTGCAGGAGTTTCTCCTTCTTTAACAAGAGAAAATCATAGTGGAAAAAGAAATGAGAAAGTGTTCATTAAAAAATGCACATAAGCAGAGAATAGTTATTTTTCTTCCACTGCTCTGGTTGCTCGTACGTCTGATGCTGAACTTTAAAACTTTGCATGTTGGTAGTCTTTCATTACCTGTCATAGGCAACAGAACTAGTGATTGCTGCTATGATGGTTAGCCAGCTTCTATTAGTGAAAATAGGTTTGGTTGTTCACATGTGGAACAGAATGTTTCTGGGAAAAGTTTCAGCAAAAATAATCCAGCTCTGAATCCTGCTCTTAGCAAGGAAAGGGAAACAGTGAAAACTGCCAAATGTTCTTTGTTGCAATGTCTTAATACTGCAGGTCTGAGTGATTAATGAATAAAGGTGCTGGGATTTTGATAGGCTTTATCTCATCATCCCAGTTAGTTTCTTATTTCTAAGGTTAATAATATCTGTAAGGTAAGAAATACAAATCTTTAGAAAAATCTGTGAGGTGTTTTTCAACTATTGAATACCTACTACTGGGTCATGTCACTTTGATCATGAGGGAGAGTGGGCCATGAAGATACTGATACAGAATGGAACATGAGCACTAAGGAAAGTAATTATTCTCAGCATTCTTCATACCGTCCATAGGTTACAGTCTGGCAAGATCCATAAGTCAGAAGTTTGCATAAGAAATAATAACTTGCTCCCACTATTACTTCCAGCACAGATAGTAAAAAGATCTGCAGGCCTGCTTATGTGTTGCTATGATTTCAAATCTTTCCAATTTAAAAGAAAGGATTTGAAATTCTTTGAACATGAATGAACACAACATCGCAAAATCAGACGTTCAGAAGGCAGGAGTGCCAGCAGCGAGGCCGCTTGTGCAGGTCTGGTGTTGGTTGTTACAGGAGAGATTTGAATTGTGCTGTTACAGGAAAAGTTGGACTTCTTTCAACCCATTAATACAGTTTGCAGGCATTTTAATGAACTTTTCTGCTGCAGAAATGTTGCTGACCCTGAACTGAGCAGTGCTTAATGTGGTGTTGAGTTTGGCATGCCCAGCCCTTTTCTTTTAATGTTATTTAAAATCTCCAGTTTTATTCCTGGCTGCCTGTATCCTAAGTATACCTTCACATGATATTCTTATTTCCATTACGTTTTTTTTTTTTTCCTTCTTTCCTCTGCCTGCATTACTGTTCTTTCTTTTAGTGTGATAAACAAGAAGGAAGGAACAATGCCATCCACAGTTAACTTGAAATTGAACCTTAGTGTGGCCACTGATGTTTGAAATAAGGATGCTAAGGAATAATTATTTTGATCCAAGTACTTCATCAGTTTCCCTGTTTGTGTGTCGTTTTGTTTGCTGGTTTGGTTTTGTATTTTGTTTTTGTCTTCCTAACAGCTTTCCAAAATCTGGCAGTTCTAACAGTTTCTGTGGTACTGTGATGTCTGTGTATGCAGTCCTTCAGACTTCCACAGCGGTACAGCCATTAAGCTTAAATGCATTAAGTGCGTGTCACTGCATTCGCTGTGTTAGTCTTTTTCGTTGTCTGCAGTCCATTTTAGGTCTGACTGTAAAGACCATAAATAGGGGGCAAGGAGGGTTAATCTCATTTCAAGCAAGATTCACATCCAGCTGTCGGGGTGTAGGATCACATGGGTCTTAGATACAAATAGTGTGGAGCCAGAAGCCTGGGTCGTGTTGTCTTTGCTGTCTTGGATGGCTGTGATTTTACTGCAATAGGATGAAATTGATTTATGTGCTAGCAGAGAATTAATGAAAGTTATTCTTCAGGTCAAGTGCAGGCTGGCTTACATTGAACCTTGTGAAGCAGCAGGTGAGTGGAGCAAAGCAACCACAGGAAGGTTCAAAGAAATGACTGAAGATAAATCTGTTTTGTGCTCAGTTGTTGGTAAGTTACCAAGAGTGTATCAATTTCTGCTCCAATATTGTTAAATTTTCTCACCTATAGAAATATGGTTTCATAGCTAAAAAACAGCATTTGTTTGAAATGCTTATACTCGGAAGTGGGACAGGTAGCAGAGTGTGAGAGATTTCAGGCAGGAACTAATTGAAGCAGAGCTAACAGACGTACCTGTTATGAAAGTTCTCTTTGCTTTTATTTAGGGCCACACCAGTATTAGGGGATTTCAGTAATCTGGTTTATTAAGATCAGCTTGTTTCCAAACCTCCTAGCTGTTCTTGGCAGTTTCTGACTTAATTGGCGGCTGTGGGTCTGATCACTGCTGCTCTAAAACATCCTCCCTGTATGCCTCAGGAATGGATTGCTGTGTGTGTGTGTGTGTGTGTATGTATATAGTGCTATATAATTTATGGATATGCCATAATATATTTTTTTCCTGTATGCCATTTATCGTTAATAGGTAATTATTTTTCAACATCCATACAAGGTGGTTTGGAGTCCATATAGTAAATGAAATTTACATGCAGCAGGTGGTTTCCAGTAATTATTGGTGTCTTTTCAAGTTGATCTTACAGTTATGTGCAGAGCTATGGCTCTTTATGTTGTTGATTTTCACAATCATCAGTCAGGTTAATTCCAGAAAATTACCTTTCTTCATATTATCTGGCATGTCTCTGAACCAATAGTCTTTAATGGATCTTTGGTGCTAATATTGTTATTTGTTAATTATGTTATTAATTCACAGAGATGTTAGATAATATTTTGTCTGTTGAACTTTTTGACTCCCGTGCTGCTTGTGGAAGAGGCTCAAGTATTAACTGCCAGCTAGTCAGAGAAGACCTTGCATCCTACATACCTGGGTAAATACACTGCATAGTTTAAAAGTTTTTGGAAATACTGGATTTCTATAATGTTTGGCTTCAGTGATTGGAATTTACCACATTTGTGAAACATTCGTCACAGTAATCAACTGAAATAAGTTGTGGTTCTGCTGCTGTATAACTGAATTCTCAAACCAAATCTGCTTAATAGATACTTTGCTAAAGTGTGATGGAATCAGAAGTAGCAGATAAAGTGTTTGCATTGTGCTTCTGATGTGCTTGTGATGTGCCAAATCTTTCCTGACTGGTTACTATGGTTCACTTTCCCTTACTGAGAAAAGAAATACCACCTTTGTTTGAGCTGCGCCTCAAGTACCTCATCTCTTTGGAATCTCTGTTATTAGACAAGAAACTCTCATATGCCAGCTATGGACAGAGAAGAATTGGGAAGTCTCGTGGGAGGGATGAGGCTGATAAAGAGATTCCACTGCCACATACAGTTTGTGTTTGGAAAAGACAATCCATGAGTTATAACTATGAAAATCAATTACTCTTCAGTTGATTTTTTTTTTTATTTTATTTTTTACTACTGACCTGATGAGAATAAAAAGATTCTTAAATGTGGAATTTAATTTCAAAAAAGAAAATTTGAGTTTTGTTGTTTTTGTTTTCTTTTTTTGTTTCAGGAAATGGCAAGTAAGTGGATTTTCACCTTAGTTCAGAAATAAATTAAATGCTGGGAATCCTTGTTTTGAGTTGGTGACAATTTTTAATAAGTCTTGGTCAAGTTAGGTGATTTTATTGGAACCTTAACAGCAGGATTATTGTCACCACTGTATTTTCTTGTATTGCTGTTCAGCTATAATTAAAAGCCTTACTAGCCTTAATTAAATACAGGTTTCTGTGTGACTTCACTAATTTTGTTTTTGTTTTCACTCTCTTCTCCATATTTGTACTGTGCGTAAAATAGAAGCAGGAATAAAGAGACCTCGTGGAGTCAGAATGAAAGACAGGAAAAGTGTTTGTATTTGTACTGTTGCTAGCAAACAGACTCAGCTTGGGGAATTTGACTTGATTTCTTGCTGATTAGAATAAATATCTTGTTACAGATTTAGGTGTTGGCAGATGTAATGCCTGTCCTCCCCTGTTCAGCCTCACTCCCAGTGTCACTTCATTTCAAACACCTGCCCCCAGTCTTTAAGTACTGGAACAGTAAGGAATGCTCTCTGCTAAAGCAGTTTGCTACCCAGGAAGGACAGGATAGGTGCTGGATCTCTGAAAAAGTTTCTTCTTGGAAGCCCAGAAGTGCAGTTGAAGCTTATACTTGCTCTTTCCTTGGGGCTTTGTTACTTAGAAGAAGACAGTTCTGCATTTAGAGATGATTTTCCAACTCTTTACTTGTCTTTCGTTGATGCTGTTCCAGTCATTTACTAGGCCAGGCTGTTGTTCACATAAATGGGCAAATACTGACCAACTTCTGATGGCTTTATTCTGTTCACACCATTACAACAAGTTTCTATCAAGGTATTCTTGATAGAATATAGAAAGATATCTGTGCTGTTGGCTGTTGAGCAATATTTGACTGAAAAATGTTTGATATGTGGATCCTGATTAATTTACACTCCATTTAGGTACATTAAAGGTACTCCTGCAAGTTCCAAGGAAACGTGGGACAGTTCTCTGGAAGAAATTCCTGAAAAACTGAGAGCTTTAAATCCCGTAAACATGAAAGCCCTGGAGAGTCAGGATTTCAGATCATATTCTGAGAAAGAGTTTCAGGTGATAATTAGTCACGTTGTGTCTCCTAGTAAAATTTTTATCCGGTGGCTGTCATCAGAAAGCAAACTGAAAAGGTACTAAAATTCAAATTTTCTAGAGTTAAAGCATTTGTGTTACTTATTTTTGAAGTGTAATTAGAGTAAACTCTGCCATTGAATTAGTCATGGCATTAAATGAATGCCACACCCTTTAATGTTGTCAAGAGAAAGGATTCTTTTTTTTCAAATAATGGGATAAGAATGTCCATGATCTCTCTGAATAGTTCAGCTGTTGAAGGGCTTTATTTGGACAGTGTCTGTTTCACAGCTTCATTTCATTTATTTCTAACGTGCCATAAAGAAAAGCTACAACCTTAGCTTCTGTTAAACAGCTAATAAAATTTTACAGTATGCTAGTTAACCAGTCATTGGCTGAATAACACCCATCGCTCGTTTGAGAAAATGCTAACACTAGAAAAATGTATTTTTGAATATTAGTTTACAGGAGAAGATGGATGCCTTCTACACAGAATCCCAGCCGCAGTCTGTGAAGTGGGAAAATAATATGCACTGTGCTGTTTATGTGCGTGATTTGAAACAGTGGTGTAGAGGACAGATAAGCAGAATTGTCTCTGAAACAACTGCTGAGGTAATCTCTCATTCTTACTTTCCTAAAATCTGTAAGCATTCATCGATTAAAGTCTGCATCCTCTGCATTAATACTTTGTCATGCAGCCTTCTGATTTTTGTCAAGCTGCAAATAAAATTACTGCTCCATCGGAGCTCAAATGCTCTTTGCAGGCAACGTGATAAATGAAACAGGTTGAGGTTGACTTTGTGTGTGTTTACACTTTGCTTTGCAACACGGCATAGATTCTCAAGCTATAGCCTAGCAGATTACCTTAGATTCCAATGGGAATGTGAACCTGGTCTTTGTAAGTCAAACCTAATGATCCTTGCTTAAAAAAATGGGGGCCAATTGAACTGAGTGCTGCAACATAGGAAGAAATGTAATCGTGTTCCTTGAACTCTTAAGCTGGTGGTGATGTCCTGTTCCATGCGAGTCTAACATCTGCCTTCTCACATAATTCTGTTTCAAACATGTTTGGTTGCATTTCTTTGTCAAGAACAAGGAGTGCTGGAGGAGGCTGGTCAGTAATAGGTAACAACTTGCATCAAAAGTAAGAGTAGTCTTACAGTCGTGCAGGGTATCCAGGTCTAGTTTACAGCTGGTTCTTTCAAGCTTCACCACGTTATGTACACGGGACTTGCTAGAAGGAACAAAAGCATGACTTCATCTGCTTGTTTTGCAGTAGATAATCTGCTTTCTGAGGCTAAGAACCCTCAAAAAACAATTTTAAAATACCAGTTGGAAATGCTGGAAATGCACTATTCTGTCACTTTTATAGCACAAATTCGGTGGCTAACAATTCTTGCTGTTACATGAAATGACAAAGGGGCAATCATCCTTTATGTGAGTTCACTGCTAGAGCATGCAGAGCTTTACCTAGGGATGAGGAATGACGTGGCTTAGAGTTTATAGCTTGAGATTAGTGGCAAACCAGTATGGACAATTTGGTGCTTGTCTGCTACAGATCAACTAGGAGGAAGCAGAAGAGACCAACGTGCAAGTGGGAAAAGCCACATGCTCTAAGGCTGTGATCCTTAGGGGCTTTTATATGTTAGAAGGGCAACACAGCAAAGTACAAGCAATCGAGGAATTTATTCTGCAGTGTGTTGTTAATTTTACGACATAGATGACTGATCAAGGAGCTGACATGGGAAGGTTCTTTTGAAATTGATGCTTTTGATGTGAGAGCTGGTCTGGGACATGCGGGTGGCAGGCAGCCTTGGCTGCAGCGATCAGAAGGCAATGGAATTTGGGATCCTGAGAGGAAGAATCAAGGCAAAGAGCAGAATCACAGCCTGGGACTTCAGGAGAGTCAACTTTGGATTCCTTTGGGAATCTACTTGAATGGTACCAGTAGGGAACAGCTGCAGTGAACGGGGGTTCAAGAGCTGTTTATTTTCAAAGATATCTCCAAGCTCAAGACAGGTTCATCAGCGTGACCTTACGGAAGAGAGGAGAGCAGGGAAGTTGTTTTGACTTTAGCAAGGTTATTTCAGCATTTCTGGATTTACACACTTAAATTTACCAGCATGACTGAGACAGCAGAAAAGAAATGAAGCAGGTGACAATCTTTGTGAAGTTGTTTAACCCTTTATGAGGACATCAGTGTGATTTGTCATCTCAGCACTGTGACAGACATCTGCACAAATGCCAGCACTGTTGTTCTTGTGTTGTCTGTTAGGAATCTTGGTAATATTCGTCTCAGTCTTGCTTACCTGTTCAGGAATGCTTTAGCTTACCAGGTGTTACAGGTAACACCAGGAGTGTGTGTGTGTGTGTGTGTGTTTGTTTGTTTGTTTCATTGTATTTCTTGTTGGTAACAGGTACTACTGTATGATTCTGGAGCAGAAAAAACAGTGGACATCAGTTGTCTGAGAGAACTTCAGGAAGACATGAAGAGAACTGAAACATTAGCAATAGAGTGTGCCTTAGCAGATATAAGGTAGCCTTCCTTACCTTTATGCTGAAGTAACAACATCAGAAACCTGATAATGATATAACTTAATTTTTTCCTGGATTAGTACTGATGATCTGTGATTTGAATATGATGGTTTTGGTTGGGGAGAGAGAGAAGAGAGGGATTGGATAAAGAAGAGACAAGATGGGAGCCTCCTGTCATTTTTTTTGTTGTAAAGGGTTTGTTGTTTTGTTGTTTTTTTTTTTTAAGGGTTATGGTAGATAACAGTGACACAAAATATGATACACAAAGAAAGAATGTTTTATAGGGTGAATTATAAAATGCTGGGGAGATGCTACAGGTTTCCTTCTTTCTCTGAAGACTTGTTTTTCTTGACATGGAATTTGAGATGAATTAGATCTCATTGAAAGTATATAGGAGGTCTTTCTTCTATAGACTACAGACAAGGAAGAGGACTGGGGTATATTCCCCCCTCCATTCTTTTTTTTTTTTTTTTTAATACACTGTAAAGAAGTATTTTTAATACTTATTCCATGAATGGATATAAAAGGCTATTTGCAGGTGAAGTATGCATTTTCCTTGATTGTTTAAGACAGGTGTCACACTTTCAGAGTGCATGGTTCTCAGTTTAACGTATGGGATGTCTAGATTTGAATCCTTTCTGTCTTATGGATTGAGAGGCAAAGTAACTTCTTTTTTTTTTTTTTTTTAAAGGTTGACTGTAATAGAGTTTGAGATTTGTTGGTTTGTTTTTCCCCTGGCAGTACAGGCAGTCTAAAAAGAACATCAAAATGCCAGCAGAGGGTGGATTTTGTGGATAAAGTTTGGGTGCGCTGCCTTCTCTTTCAGTAAAGGAGATTACTGTTTCCTTAGACCAACAGGTGGAAGCATGCAGTGGACAGCAACAGTGTGTGAATGTATCTCCTACTGCCTAACTGGGGCAGAAGCAAAAGTAGTGATACAGGTTTGTAATCCAGATCTGCACTGCAAGTAGTCATTTAGCTTCTCACTTCTTTTTTGAGTATTTTCACTCGTCTAGGAGTCGTGAGAGGAACATGCTTAGGTTGTTGCTTGCTCTAAGGCTTTTTATTGTCCGTTTGTTTTACTTTTGTTTTTCACTGGAGCATTCGTGTACCCAGAATAGAGGGGGAAAAAACATTTTAGGTGTACTTAGCTACTGAAGAATAGTATTTACATCTTCATGATCTCTGGGCTCCAGCAAATCCAGCAAACAGCTGAGCTTTAAAGCGCAGTTTTACTCTGTTACTTCTTTCAATGCCATGTTTGGAACAGTGTGTAAAATGATGAGGACAGTGATATGGGTTAAGTAAATTTTGCATGTTCTGACTGGCGCGCAGACGCTCAGTCTCATTGGCAGTCTGCCCTGATGAAGTGAAAGAAGTGCCAGAAGTTGAGCAGAAATGCACGTAATCATGTTTTACAGCTCTCATAACTTCTTGCAGGAAACCATTGAGGGGAGCACATTGCCTGTGAAAATCCTTTGGAAGGATGAGGCAGGACAACTGATTGATTTTTCAGAACACCTTATTGAAAAGGGTTTGGCTTTTAGAAACACAAGGTTTGGATACTTTCTTTTCTATATCCTTTCAGACTCGTAAATCTACGTTGCGGTGAAATAATTCAACTTTCTGTTTTACTTATTATCTTCTGCACTGTATGTAGCAACGAAACACCATCTTAAGTAACTTACATAACTTAAGAATTTTATGTTCCACGTTTCTGTTTAAGTTGGTAGATGTGAGATTTGGTGGTATGTGAACAAGGATTTGCTGACTTTGTGGGTGTGTTTTTCTTTTTTGCTTTCCATTGTTCATCAGTTAATATATTGATATGATTTGGTTGTGCTAGAACTGATAAAGCTGCTGTGGCTTATGCAGTCCCTGTGAAACATCCTAAAGTACATTTAGAGCAAGTGAACTCACAGCCGAGCACTTGTAACTCAGAACCTGCATGTACAAGAAGCAGCTCTGATGAACAGGAAGACAATAATGTTTCAAAGAACGAACAGAAGTCCAGACTGCCTTTGGAAATGAATAAAACATACAAACCCCCCATTATACCTGAAGAAAGAAACTTTCAGGCTGTAGTAAGTTGCGTTGGAAATGATGGAACTCTTTATATAATACCAAAATCATCTGGTAAGTTTACGTGGAAGGAAACCCATGTATGTCTATGAATCCGATCATGTTTGTGTATCAGAAAATGCCAGATGTGTTCTATTGTATGTGTTCTGTATGGAAACGTAGTTCAGAAAGTTTCCTCTTAGGGAATGCTGTGCTTTAGATACGGTAAGATTTTAGTCTTGAGAGTGAGGGCTGTGCCGACCATGGCAGCTTTGCTGCTTTCAGACTAAAAAGCCCAAATCCCCACCAGGTGGCGCGGCGCCCTTAAACAGACCCAGATCAGCTGTCCTGTCCTTCATCGCCCCGAAGGTCGGGAGCCCTACCATGGGAACAGGCAGGCTGCCTGTCTTCTCTATGCCGTGTTGGCTAAAGCAGCACGGGTTTTATTTTAATTTTTTTTTTAATGTGTGGTGCTCTTATATTGCTGGACTTCTTTTTCTTCAATTTGAGTCCAGTATACAGGGTTTTGGTTTTTTTAATAATTTTGGTATGTTAGATTCTGTATCTTATTTTCTGCTGGAACCCATTGAAAGGTGCAGTTTAATCTGGCAGGTGCAGCATTAGTCTTCAGTACCGTGATAATCTGCTGTGTTGAGGAAAAATAATTTTGCCAAGGGAAAATTCCTTTTGTCACTCTACAAATATATTTAACTGTATGAAAAGCAAATACAATAACCCTCCTGGTCCAGCACTGTGTTCTTAACAGTTGTTCCTGTAGAGCATGTCCAGTGCTGAACAAGATCTTTTGGGCGGCTGTTCTGTGGTGGCTTTTGTGTCTGAGAATCTGCTGGTGTTTTCATGCAGAGATTCTCATATTCCTCTTGTCAAGGTGTCAACTGCAAAGTTTATAGACCCATCTTTTCATAGAATCATAGAATCACCAAGGTTGGAAAAGACCTAAAAGGTCACCCAGTCCAACCGTTCACCTATTCCCAATAGCTCCTATTAAACCATGTCCCTCAACACAACATCCAGTCTTTCCTTGAACACCCCCAGGCTCGGTGACTCCACCACCTCCCTGGGCAGTCCATTCCAGTGCCTGACCACCCTTTCTGAAAAGTAATACTTCCTCATGTCCAGCCTGAATCTCCTCTGCCATAGCTTGAAACCATTCCCCCTGGTCCTATCACTAATGGCACGAGAGAAGAGGCCGACCCCCAGCTCACTACAACCTCCCTTCAGGAAGTTATAGAGAGCAATGAGGATTTTCAGGGATTAGAACCCTCAATTACTAATGGGCTTAATATGAGAACAGTGATTTCCTTCTTGTTGAAGTGGTAGCTGATTTGCTTATGATACAAATTGAACATACCTACTGTAACAGTCTTGGAAAACATCATTTTGGAATGGCAGGTGTACTTAATGCTTATACGTGTCTTTGAATGTGCTGTCTCTTTTAGGTCTGTCTTAGCGATCAGAATAATTTGTACAGACTTTGAATTTCATACTGTGCTGCTTTTTTCTTCTATTTTCCAGAAAGTGAACTAAAGAAATTGATGGTTGAAATACAAAGTAACTTTAAGTGCCTTGGTCTTTTGGACCCCTATTCTTGGAAAAAGGAAGAAGCTTGTGTTGTAAGAGGGTCAGATAGCCTTTGGTATCGAGGTAAAGTTGTAGAGCACGGTGGTGGTACTCTGCAGGTAAGTTTGTATGTCTCGTGTGTGTGTAAACACGTGTTTATTTTATGTGCTCTCAAGTAATGTATTTCAGTGCTTCAAATTTCTAACTCTTTCTGTTCAGCTGACTTCACTGTCCAGATGCTCATTCTCTTTAAAGCTGATCAGTGTTCTGATTTTGTTTTGATCTTGAAGATGAATTCTGTCTGCTTATTTCAGTTTTCAAGTTTTTCCCGTAGTTTTCCTATTAATGATAAATGCTCTTAAGTAAAAGCTGTCTTCAGTCCCTTGATTAGCTGCAAGTAATCTCATTTGATTTCCTGTGTTTGTGTTCTTAACATTTTTGTTATGAACATAAGCAGAATGCATTGAAAATGCTTCTTTAGTTTCCATCTGACCAGCCAGCAGTGGTTGTCTGTTTGAAATCTTTCTATTGCTGTGGTATAGAGCTCCTTTTTCTACTTAACTGCTACTATTAAGTAGTCTCTTCAGTCTGCATGTGCTTTTTTATTACAGCAAGTCGACACTTCCCTAGTTCATAATGTATTTTTAGTTAAACTGTTGCAGATTATCACACAAGAGGCAGATTTTGTGTAAGACTAGATTCTGATCTACCGTAGTGGTTCTTTAATCTTTTCCCTCCTTTCTACTTCATCACATTACACGCAAATCAGCAAATGGTTGTTTTTCTTCCAGAAGAGTGGATGCTGTAAATGAACTCATTCTTTTATTAAACTTGTCCTTAAAAACAGGAATGATTTTAGAAAAACTTTTTCATACAGGTACAGTATGTAGACAGTGGTTGCATAGAGAGGGTCCCTCAGTGCCACCTGCATCCAACTACATTGTATACCTCTATTCCTCCATTTTGCATACCATGTCAACTCTACAAGACAACCCCAGTGAGTAATGCTAAATTTTGAGGCTTCTTAGTAGGCAGTTATTCAAACTGATAGTACTGTTTTGTCATAGAAAGGTTGAGTAGTTTGCTTGTATTTTTGCTTGCCTCTGAGAATTCAAAGCAGCTGAAAAGATTATTTCATCGGGGCAGTTCTCAATCAGAATGTGCTCGATTGCTTTCAGAAGTGACCATGCTTCAAAAGCAGCCGTCATTGGAACAAAGTCATTGTGAGACTGCAGTGGCTGGTGGTTTGCTGCTCCAAAGTGGCAGTTTGTTCTACAGTAGCAGCAAGAAGAAGCAAGTCCTGGCTTTCATACTGCAGACCAGAAACTTGTAGATTTCCAGTTCTCGGGAAAGTGATTCTGTCGATTTGAGCATAGCTGCGTGGGAAACAATTTGTTTTGCTAAGCTAATAGAAATAGTTTTAAGGCTTTTTTGTTAGACTCAGGAAATAGTTCACATGATAAACATGTGAAGATGTTTGCATATATTACCCATTTTTTAAGAGGTGCATTTAAGTGTAGACTACTGAAATACGTAGCTGACTTCTGAGAAAACTTAAATTGCTACAAGACTTAAGCAGTTCAGTTGATAGATTAGTAAAGGTAAGCTTATAGGTGTGTGGATCAGGAAGCAAATAGATACTGCTTAATATTTGAAGTATTCTGTCTTCTGCTCTCTGCTATATTCAAGTGTACTCCTATGTCTTTGGATTATGTTTCACAGAACTTACACATGTACATGGTAACTCACATGGTACCATCTCTTTTTGAGCCACTTCAAGATTTGAAAATTGCTGCATCAGCACAGCATTGTCACCCTGTAAGCTTTAGTGCACCAAATAGCAGAAAATGTTACGTTGTTCTAGACAAACCAGGCTAACAGAGTGTGCTTTCAAAGAAGCTGCTCAATGATAGGCACGTCTTTTTGTGGTAGTATTTTAAGAATAATACAAGCATGCATGTTTGTCAGCACGTGAAAGTTCAAAAGTTTCTTCCCTCTTATCAAATAGATTGGAAGTTCTTGGCAGCAGGATGCAGTGGATCTCCTTCAAAAGCTACTTAGAAATGAGGAGGTTGAAATACGTGTTCAGGTAGCATAATTTCATCATTGTGTGGAACAAGGCTTATCTTTTTTGTTTGTACTTCTAAACCTGCATTATGAACACTAGCTGAAAGAAGGTAGCAAGAAGTGTGTTTCTTAAACATTTTTTTCATCCTCAGTCTTTCTTATGTGTGAGAAGGAAGGAGAATCCAAAACTAAAATTTGCTTTCTAATGGTTTTCAGGCCTTAAAATATATCCTTGTGATGTAAATGATTTTTTTGTTGATGTTTGTCTTCCATTGTCATTCTGATGTGGTAAATTCTTCTAAATACAGTGTTTCAGTGATGAAATTTCGACATAGCTAAGCATGGGCATGTCTACATTAGAGTATTAGCATTACAAATAAACAAATAGTTATTTTGTCCAAAAAACCTGAAATTTCACATAACTTCTAGTTGTGAAAGGTAGTTATTATTGAATGAGAAACATGAGATAATGTTTCAGTGTTACACTGAATAGTCACTGCTCCACTCCACAGGGAGACTGTCATGCTCCAGTTTGTTGTAGTTGCTCTTAACCATCCTCATTGTGTTTGTACCTTTGAATATATGTGCATGGTGTCGTTAGATTAGAATTTCCTAGCCACTGTTTCTAAAACCTGACTGCTGTTGTAATCTTACTCTGCCTCTTCTAATTAGAAGCTCCCTGATAGTCCCTGGGGAAAATTGTCCATCTGCATGTATTTCAGTGGAATGTCAGTTTCTTCCTTCATGGCAGACAAGAAGTACTGTGTTGTTGATGATTGTCAGGAAATAGCAAAGCAGGTGAGGTTTTTTGTCTCTTGCAGCTGTTGGAAGGAATTTCTGGTTACTTACTGTGAATGCTGATGTTTTATTTTCTTACACTTCCATATAGTTTTGCAGCAAGACCAACTATAGCAGCTCCTGAGCATAACAAATGTAGGTGTGATACACTGCTAAAATTGCATGGAACAGTGAGTGGCCAAAAGTTTGTTCTTGAACCTAGTGCTGAAAATGGATTTTTAGTCTGCATTTCATTTTCCTCTAAAACTTAATTTTAAAAGGATAGGAATAGTATGAAACTCCTGTCACTTTGAAGGGATTAGTTAATCCTAGAAAAGCATCTAAACACAAATTCATGGCAAGATTGTTCGTTGTCTCATGTAACATATTTGAATTGGCTGCTCCAGGTGAGATACATGTCGTAAAGTTCACCTGTATAACTGACTTCACCTAGACAGGGACTCTCTTCAGGTGGGAGGAGAGTGATGTGGAAAGCATTTTCTCTTCCCCCACTCCTAACTCCATATAATTCCTGCTATTCACTTCCTTCCATCTCACTGTGTCCCAAGACAATCATACTGGCTCTGGAGGAGGAAGGGAAAACTGATAGGAAATTGAATGCTCTCATTTCTTTCTGGGAGCAAAAGTTGGGTATGTCACCAGCAAGGTAAATCAAGTGACAAGTGAGGGCTCTCCACATAAACCTAACAATCTTTAGAATTAATTAGATTGTCCATTTCAAGTCTTCAAGGTCTTAATTCAAGTGATAACTACGTCCATGTATTTATTTTCCAAGAAGTTTATTAATATCTACAATGAATTTTATGAAGTGCTTGAGGAAGTAGAATGTAAAGAGTAGTTGAAGGATAACTATTTTTCTTTCCAAAGTGAGTCTCTACTTCAGAAAATAATTCTGCAATATAATGCATTAGCAGAGACTGACAGCACTATACAAGTCTTGGAATGTATGATGCAGTTCAGAGAATGTCTGCATGTATTAGGACTGAAAAACCACAGAAAACAGTGAAACGTAGTCTCAGTGTTTTCGTGATGTCAGCACATGACACACAGCTGTCATTGAGCTAAATAGGAATCTTGAAATTGTATCATGAAAATGAAATGTGCAAAACAAAATTTCAGAAGGAAGCTGTGAGCAAAGAGCAGAATTCAGAAAGCCTGGAGTACTTTCTTCAAGCAGATCCTTTTCCGGAATAAGTTGTTCTGAACAATTTATAGGAAAATGTACCATCTCCTGAGCAAGAGGAGCAAGGCATCTGCAGCTCAGGCTGCTTCCAGAAGCTGTTTGGAATAACAGGTAGATGAAACTTGCAGCTCTGGGTTTATCTGTAGAGACTGAACAGCCATCATCACAAGCCTGGTGATAGACTGACTAAAGGATATCATTAGTATATGAAGCATATCCATTATAGATTTTACTGTTCTATAGGGCTTTGTAATCTCATTTCATTGCTTCTAATCTGTAAGCATACTGACAGGCACTGTGCTGTATTTCTTTGTTCTAGTTCTGTTAGTAATGGTAATAAGCTGGTTAAGTAGAGTCCACTACACTCATGTCCTGGTACAGTGTGTTCTTGTCTTTAAGATAGTTTTCTCTAGAGCTGCAGAAGTTGATTTTAGGAGCTGCTAAGACTACAAACTTGTCCTTGCTTGTAAGGAGCAGGGAGTGCACCCCAAGTGTCCTGGGGAAGCTTAGAGCAGTGATTCTTACTGTAGGTCTTACGTACATAAGTGGTTCATGAGTGTATATGATTACATGCATGTGTGTGTAGTGTGTGTGTATATATATACACCTACATGTATATGTATGTATATCCTGTTGGGGGGCTGCAGGTTTTGTTTGGATGTCACTGTGGAGCCATGCTGCTAGGTGCTGCCTTGTGCTCATGTATTCAGACATGGGGAGTGGTGATCTTGCTTCATTCAACAGACAGGTTTTTAATGTGTTCTGAGCTCCGACCAGGCTTCTAGAAATGCTGTCTTTTTCCTTAATAGTATTTAACTATATATAAACTCTTTTGAAACAAAGTCAGCTCAAAATTCCTTAAACCGACCATTTCTGTATTTATTGATGTATTTCTTTTGTATTTGTATGTTCCAATACATATTAGAACCATAGAATCACAAGGTTGGAAAGGACCTGCAAGACCATCAAGTCCAACTGTCCTCCCGCTACCCCTGCTACCGCAAGCACTAAACCATATCTTGTAGCTCCTCATCCAGGCGCCTCTTGAACACTGCCAGGGACGGTGACTCCACCACCTCCCTGGGCAGCCATTCCAGTGCCTGACCACTCTCGGAGAGAAAAAGTTCTTATGTCTAACCTAAACCTCCTCTGGTACAACTTGTGGCCATTTCCTTGGGTCCTATTGCCCCTTTGCTGTGAGGCTCTTAAAATCTGCATATTTAAGCTCTTAATCTGAGCAAAGGTTTGCTCATTCTGTTCCATCTTAAGCTGCTCCTGGGATTGACAGGTTGTTTTTAGTTGTTGGTTTGGGGGTTGTTTTTTTGTTGTTGGTTTAGGAGGCAAAACTGGGGAAAGTCTGTCTGTTTTAGGTCAGGAGATGAGCTCCAAACTGCAGCTGATGTGGTAGTTAAATTCAGTCTACTGACAGTAGGAAAAGACCTTTAAAAACAAAAAAGTGAATCCAGGTCTTCAGACACCACAGAAGAGGTTGGCAGGGACCTCTGGGTCCCTCTGGCCAAACCTCTGCTCCAGCAGGGAACAGGCTGAAATGTAAGCTGAATCTTCAGAGCTAGGTGTAATCAGGTTGCCTGTCACAGTGTTCTTGATCTTTGTGTATGTTTATCAACAGCACTTGCATCAACAGCACACTGTTTACGTTGTTATAATGATGTTATTACAACAATATTTGAACGAGAAATCATACAGATGCCAGTTTGCATTTTTGTTACGAAATACAATGCTTGACTGAAGTTTGTCTTGGTGTAGGTGCTGGTTGAAGGACACACTCCTGTTTTGCCTTCATACAAGTTGCCGCCGCTACCTGTTCAAGGAGATATCTTTCCTGTCAGGGTAACCCATTTTGTGACCCCTAAGGAGGTACGATTTGTGAACATCTCACATGCATTGCACACAGGAAACACTGCTGTCTCATCTGCTGGTGAAGAAGATATCAAAAGCTTTGAATTTCAGAAAATACCAAAAGCAGTGTTGCAGAATGCCACTTATTTTACTGATTCAGGTGGTCAAGTAGTTCAGCTATCTGAATGATCGCTTACTAGGAATACTCTTAGGGGCTGGGGCTGACAGAGAAATAAATATTGCCCGTTGACCTGGGGGGGAGAAAAAAAAAATGGAATTTTAGGAAATAGAAGACTGTAGTGTGGTACGTATTAGCCCTGAGTAGTAAGAAACTAGGTCATTGGGTTTCAGTTTTACAGAACACGAAGGATTTTTGTCTTTATTCTCCAAAAATGAAATTGCTGGGATTTTGTACGCTGTGAGCCTTTTCTTTGTTTTATGATTGGTCATTGGTTTTCATGTGATCCATACATAGCTGCCCTCTCTAGTCTGCCAGGGCAAAAGGCTGAATATTGATTGATTAAATAAAAGATGCCTGTGTGGGCTTCAAATGTTGGATGAAATACAAAACTGGGAAGCAGTGAGAAGCTGATTGTTCTACAAAATCTAATGTTTTTTGAGCGTGTTGATCAGTGTACAAGCACTTGTATGCATCATTTTGGTAAACCAAAAGAACAAGTTTGGCATTCTTAAAGTGATTGTTTTAAATTCAGCATTATGTTTTGTTGTAAATTCACCACATCCAATTTACATAAACATAAAGCATCTTCACCAGAAATATGTATTCTACATAGTCCATTGTTAGGACTAAATGCAGGATGAAAGTATCTGGAAGTTTGGTTGTCTGGTCTGCTTCCTCTCTTATGGGAGCAACATTATAATGAGTTTTTTTTTGTTCATTTTGTGCACATTATTTGAACTCTTGCTTCTGATCACAGCATATAATCATAAACACTATGCTCTGCTCTGGACTCATTTATTTAAGCACCATTACAGGATGGGGTTGTGGTTTGACTGTATGTTTGGTACAAATTAGAAAATTGATTTTGTTCCTGGCTCAGAAATACTAGTAACTTATTAATTATTAGGACGATCTGTAGAATACGATGTTCAGAGATGGCTCAGGTGGATTTCTTCAGTTGTTTTTTCTTCTCTGGACCCACAGCATTATGCTGATGATAGCAAATATAACACTGTTTCAAAAGTTCTTCGTTCAGTAGTTTTAAAATCAATCTTTGGTTTGCCATTACGAAGTGAGATTGTTTATCAAGTAGCGGGAGGGAGGAATCCTAGTGAGGTACAGCTAGGAAAGCTTATATAGATATGCTTTCTAGTACATGTGTTCCTTTCACTCTCTTTCGTATTGAAATGTGGCTTTGATCAACGGTTACTTCTAATTTGGGGGGGAAAAATTACATGAATACAAAATTATTTGAAAGAAGAAAGAGAAGAGAGTTGTGTGCAGAAACCTTTCCAAGATGGGAATAAATACACTTCCAGTAATCCTCGATCACTGAAATTTGAAGGTTAAAAGAAGCCTGCAAAGTTCATAAGAAGGCCTCTTCTTGAATAGGTATATATCTGCCTTAATCCTTCTGAGAACCTTACCAAGCAGTCTGCCACAGAGGGAGATGTCAGCTGTTTCTCAGAGTTGAAGACCCTTGATGAAGCCCTGAAATGGTGCAATAAATACGTGGATACTCTTCCCCTTCTCACAGACTTCAGAACAGGTATGTCAGTGTGTTCATTTTTCCCTTCTTGTTCCATGTGGATGTTCAAAAACCTGAAATTATTTTTCAGTAATAGAAATAATTCTATTTCAGTGTAGCTTTAAATAAAAGTCTATCAGAGTGCATAATTGTATGATGATTATGTGATACACTAAATGGAGACTTCTTTGTCATATTTTTCCACTAGAAAATGATGGAAAGAACTCAAATTTCTGCTGAAGCTGATGAGAACGGAGTTTAGATTGCATGTGACAGTAATAAAGCTCTTCCCTGAAGCTGTAACCGTGGGAGTCTTTCTGTCAAATACTCGAAAGAAATAAGATACCTAAAGATTACATAGCCAAGAGTTGAAGTGATGTTGGCCATAGAGAGTGTCACTTCCCTTTATCTGAATTTCTCAGTTTAGGTAAAAAACAGACTTTGTGAAGAAACCAGTCAGTGCTGGCACTGGATTTCTCCAACTAGTAAAATTCTTCTTGGGCCTTGATGCAGTATCTGCCTTGTACATTTTAGACTCTGTCTTCTGTGTTAAAGAACATGAATTGAAGTTGTAAAGTTCCAGTGCTGAGCACTCTGAGTCTTTTTTCTGGTAAAGAAACCGGACTATAATTGCATACCAGTGATAGTGAATTCGAGTTCAGAGGGAGTTGGAAGACATGTAGAAAAATAGCGTGAGTTAGAAATGGAAGAAAACCTGAACTTTTTGTGTTGTTTTTACAGAAATGCCTTGCCTCGTAGAATATGAAGATAGTTTATGGTATAGAGCGAAGCTCCAGTCTGTTGAAGAAACTGACACCGTTAAGATCCTGGTTCAGTTTGTTGACTATGGCAATTTTTTAGTTGTCCCAACAAGCAAGTAAATATATAAGAAAAAACAAATGCATGTATAACATGGGTGTGCGTGTGTGTGTGTGTGTGTGTGTGTGTACATGTGTATGTACTTACTATAAGCATTTATTTATACCAGCACTCTTAACATACAGATACGTAAGTGATAGCTTATCACTAGATGCCTGTTCTGACTGGTGCTGAGCCAGTCCAGGAAGAGCCTTTCAAGCACCAGCCCATGCACTGGTGTCAGCTGGATATTGCAAACACTCAAGACTTTTAGGGTCGAATTTTCTCTCTTCAAGTATTTTCTCTTCGTATAAATACTGCTCAGTCATACTGACATGCTCTTGAGCTCATGCAGTAACTATAATTCCTTGCTTAAGGTAACACAAGAAAAATGGGGATTTGAACAGCTGCCCTGCTTCTCGAACTAGTTAAGATCTTGGGGAGAGACTTCTTGATCAGTTTCTACTCTTTCTGACATAAAAGGACTGTGATGAATGGAGAGATGATATTATAAATCTGAAGTGCTCTGTCAGGTATTCTGATTCGGGTACTTCAGAGTGAAGCATCACAGAAGTCCACATGCACCAGCTTTGGAGATCTGCATTAGGTGCCTCAGCCTCCCCTCAGGTGCAGTAATGAAACCAGTGTGCTCAGCAGGTTGAGGGCTCTGTGTGGAACTGGCCCTGCTTCTTGATTCAGCCATGCTGAAGTCCTTTGAGAGCCTAGCCCTCCAGATGGATGAGTTTGGTGTGACACCATCAGTTTATTGTAGAGCAGTGACCCTGATCCCAGCCTCCTCACCTTAAATCTTCTGCACTACTGAGCTGTCTTTCTGTCCTTAATAATGGTTTTGATTGACAGGTACATTATTGCAGGAAAACATTTTTCTTTCTTTGTTGCAGGTTGCGTCAGATACCTCTTCATTTGCTGAAGTATCCTGTTCAGGCAGTACACGCCATGTTGGCTGGCTTTAAGCCTTCATTATGTGATACAAGTGTAGAAAGAATTCCTTACTGCCCAGAATGGAGTGTGAAAGCATTGTGGACTATGATGGACTCTGCAGAAGGAAAACAGCTCTCTGCTTCCATTCTTGTGAGAAGCATTGTTATTTCTCTGCACACTCGTTCAGCCTGAAATTCTTTCTAGCAATCTCAGTATAATTTTGGTTCGTTCTGCTGCGGACCCTCATTGTTTAAAATTGTGAACCATTTACTATGAAGGAATTGCTGTTGAGGAGAGAAAATCATGTGGCTCTTTCCTTTTTCTTAGAATCAAGGTGCTTCTGAGCATCCCTTTTCTTTAAAAAGCAGTTTCCTTTCCTTAACAACAGAAATACTCCATGCATGCATGGAACTGCGAATAGAGCCAGTGAAGTCATTGTTAGTATTGATTAGCTTGGAGATGTGAAGGGCTTATTATCACAGTACTGAATAATGTCACCTTCTGATTTTCAGTCACTTTCACCAGAGATCACGATTTTCCTGTATGGCGAAGAACAAAAACTGGTTCATATGAAACTGATAGAAATGGGACTTGCAGATTTGGACGAATGAAATGTAAGTACAGTGAATAAGAACTACAGATTTGTACCATCATGAAGGGCATTATTTCAAAAACTTTAAGCCAAGATCTAAATTGCCATCTAATGTGAGTTGACCACAAGCAAATTACACGTATTTAAAAAAAAAAAAAAAAAAAACTAATCTGTCCCCACTTCTCTAATGAAAAGCTGTTTAAAAGTGGGAATTACTTAAATGTTATTGAAGCCCACATAATAGCTGTAAGAAACAACAGTTAGTTGAAGTGTTAATATAACAGGAAGAACTCCTCCTGCTACTCAATGAAGAAGGTAACTTGCAGGTGAGCAGCAGTATCCTCTTCCCAAGTAATTTTAATTATTCTTCATTTTCAGCATTTGCTCTCAATGTCTGTGCCAGTGGTTCAGACTGTGTTCTCATCTGTGATTGTTTATGAATGTCCATCCAGTCAAACATGAAGCACAGCAAAGAGAAGCTTTACAGTATGCGTTGCCTACAGAGATGCTGAAGGACTGCTTTGTTCTGTTTTTTGGAGGGGTGGTTGATTTTTATTTTTAACCAACTCAGTATTACTTTTCCCTCCCATTTATTGAGCACTCTTTTTATCTATGTTTGTTTTCTCTGGTTCTGAATCTTGAAATAAGTGAAATTATTCTAAACCACTTTTGACCTTAAAGCCTTTAGTATTGTTCTATCAACTGTTCTTGTGAGAGCAGATGGAATGAGTGTGGAGTAGTGAAGAAATAAATACAAAAGTAATGTTGGGCACCACTGTTCATTATAATAGGTGAAGGGATGATGATACTGTGGTATAACTAGTTTATATTTCAGGCATATTTGGTGACAGTGCTGCAGTACTGGAACTAGGAATGAACAGGTGGGAGAGGGCGATGTTACTGCTGTTGTTGTGAAACACGTTTGCATTGTTATGTTTTGGTTTCAGTACAAGATGGATGGGTTTTGTTTGTTGTTGCACTTCCTCCTCCCCTGTCTGCAGCATTCAGTTGAAAGTGTTAGAATAAAGAGGAGCTTGCTCAGCATAAATGATGGTTTCTTCTCTTTATATAAAAGCACTTAGGAGTGTATGCTATATTAGTAAGACCTAAATACCCTTAATGTTCAGGGCTCAGCTCATAGAGCAATTTGTTTAAATTACTAAGGAAAGACAAAAATCAGATCTTGAAATCTTAGACATGGAGAAGGTGAGAGCTGCCTTCTAACAAAACAAAGTTATTTTACTTTCTCAGAGATCTCTCTGAAATGCATTCCTTCACCAGTACCAAGTGTACAGATCCACATATCCACCTCCCTAGCTTCCATCTAACACAAGACAAGGCTTGAATCTCACTAAAATCAGCTGAGTCCTTTACATTTTCTAAAAATTGGTTTCAGTCCGAGTCTCTTGCTTCAGATTTGCTAATTTGATCCTCCTTCAGTTCTTGAGCAAGGTGGCTGTCTGCTGTTTGTTTTCTTACTGTAATCATAGTACTTAAAGATGCCCACTCTTCTTCACTGTAACTGTCACATAATCCTGCATTCAGTACAGGCTTCCTCAGTGCATGCACCACACTGTGCATTCATTGACTGCTGCTAATCCTGTCCTGTGGTGTTATTTTAACCTTTATCTGGAGTGTTTATGCAGATCATTCATACATCTAAGTAACGGTTAAGAAAACCTTGAAAGTACAGCCCCTGTTTGTGTGGTAGCAAAAATAACTGTTACTGCAACTGGAAGATCACTGGAAGATGCCCTCTGTAGAGGTGTTTGCTGTCACAGGGTGTCCTTAACTCCCCCTTTTTTTTGTTTCATGAGCAGGAACTCTGTATGCACAAGCTGCTTTTATTTCTTGGCTTTCTGCAAGTTTAACAAGATGAACCAAAATGGAGAAAGACAACATTGTCTGTTTTTAGGCTGTTGCTTTTGTCACTGATTCACATGTTGCCTTGCATGGCAAAACAGCTTTTCCAGATGTCCACATAGAACACACATGCACAAAACTTATCTGTAGAGCTCGAAGCCAGCACCTTGCTCACTGTTGCACAGTACATTTACATCATGTTTCTACTAGCAGGGGAAAGGTCATTTCATGGTCTTTGTCTGTATTCTGGTATTGAAGTGCCCTTTGTGCTTTTGAAAATACCATACAAAGCTGTTGTCACCTTCAGAATGTAATGTCCTTAGTTCAAGTCAGCCGTTTATAATTAAATGACATGGGAACATAAGAGTTCAGGAAGAACTGCCATCTGAGACTGCCAGAAAAGAGGTGTAGATGTGAGGCAGATGTGACCTGCCTGTGCAGGCAACCATGCAGCTCCTAGTTGAGTAAGCATAGGTCCTAGTCCAGTTTGACTTACCTCTTCAGTAAACCAGTGCACACACTGTAACTGGAGCTTGCTTTCCCTAAGGAAAAGGGGGAATGGGACAAACACAGTACAAGGGGAAGCAGGCATCTATCTTATGTTCTATTGTACAAAAGAAAGTGAGTTAAATGTCAGTATCTAGTGCAGTAGAGGATTGCAGCAGACACTACAGCAGTAGCAATATTTTGCTTAGAAGTACTGAGAAGGTTTTAAGTACAAGTCAGCTTACAAATGATTACGTATTTCCTTTGGTGATGCACTGAAAAGCAGTAGTGCCATTCACATAAAATCAAAGGATCTTGAGCTGGAAGAGGCTACAAGAGTCACTGAGTCCAACTCCTGATCCGCATGGGACCTTGCAAAACCAAGCCCTGTGATTGAAGTGTTGTCCAAACACTCCTTAAATGTGGGCAGCTTAAGGCTGTGAGTGCTGCTCTGGAAAACCTGTTTCAGCGGCTAACTGCCCTCTGGCGCAGCCCCTTTCCCTCACCCCCAGCTGCCCTCCCCTGACGCAGCTCCATGCCGTTCCCTGTCGCTGTCACACAGAGCAGAGCTCAGCGCTGCCCCTCTGTTCCCTGTGAGGAGCTGCAGCTGCCATCAGGCCTCCCCTCAGCCTGCTCTGCTCTGAGCATACAGGGGGCTTCAGCCCCTCTTCACACAGCTGGCCCTCCAGCCCTTCACCAAGCTTGTAGCCCTCTTTTGGATGCTAACAGCTTTACATCCTTATATTGTGGTATCCAAAAGGTGAAGCTGCATGGAGCAGAGTGGAACAACCTTCACCTGGATGAGGGTGCTGGGCCTGGTGCACCTCAGGACACAGATGGCCTTAAACTCTTGACAGTGAATAAAATCAGCATTCTGCTATATTAGGCCACACAGGGTTTCCACCAGCACAACCTTTTATCTTAAACTGAAAAATCTTCTCTTGTATCTTTAAAATAAGGTCTGCTGCAGCTGTTTGACACATTTTCACTGGTAGCCAAGGATCTGAACAATACTCATTAAACACAAGACAGTAGTGAATTGATAAAATCCTTCTGAAAAGTAGAAACAGGCAAAGAGAAAGCTGTTGTAGTAGCACCAATGAAAAATAAGTTTATTTCAAAGAAAACTATAAGTATATACACAGCATACAATTAAAGGCATTTGTCATCTTATTTACAAGAATGTACATTATTTCTGTTGCACTAACAGAGTCAGTGCTAATTACAACTTTGTGTCCATGAGAATATTACCATCCTTATCCTTTACTCTTATTCTCCCAGAGACATACTTTGTTTCCTGGTGTCCATTTGAGTACACAGTCTTAACAGTCCCATCTGGATACTCCCGTCTCTTAAACTGCGATGTGTGTAGTTCTCTCTGACCATTATTGAACTCTATAGTCTTGCTTCCATCTCTGCAGTAAAGACACATATGTAAGATGTATTTTGTAAAAACCATTATAAGGACTGTAAACAGGCTTAAGCTTATTCACAGAACAAACAGTACAGACATACGCCTAAAGGAACAAATGCAAAAAAAAAACCTAATATGTTTTGGTAAATACCGTGCCATTTTGTTGAGACTCAAAAGCACATTTCTGCAAAACTCACGCAACTTCTTCATTCTTGAAAGTCTCCACCACACATTCTCTGGTCTAATCCTATTGCTACAACAGTTCAGAAGCTTAATATTTTGAGTACCATCAGTTTGGATCTGAGCCCTGCATGAGGTAAAGCTGGGTACTCACATGTTCTCTAGTATTACATACAAGTCAGAAAAGTCATTTAGGCTAGTGTGTTAGGCTGCATTGTTGTTGTCTGCATTTTCTTTATCTCCTTCACACTACAGAAAATAAATGTCAAACAGCAAGCACATCTTCACAGTACAGTCTATTCAAATGTAAGTTTTAAAGAACGTATCTCTATATACTGCCTCTGTCAGTGAGCTCTTACCTACTGCATCCCCGTCAACAGGTACCTAAAAACACAAAGCTTACCGCTGAATGCGAACAATTGTGCCATCTGGAAAGATGCTTTCTTCTTGTCCATCCGTAAATAAACTTTTGATAGTTTGATCAGGGAACGTAATTTCTTTCTTGCCATCAGGATAATGTTTCTCTAGAATGTATTTTGTGACAAGTTACTATTATATAAACACAGATGCGTTTGTGTGCATCACACACACACACACACACACACACACACACACACCCCAGTAGTGTTGGGGGTTGGTTGGGCTGGATGATTTCTTTACCTATTTGTCCATTTGAAAATTGCAAAATCTCTAAGCCGTCAGGGTATGTAGTATGTGTAGTCTTCGCATCAGCATAATAGTAAATCTGAAGAAAACAGTTGAAATTAACTTATCTAGCCAGAAATTGTGTGTGTACACACATGTAAGTATTTATAGAGAAATGCAGAAGATGTAGGATACATACCACCGTTTGATCAGGCATAATCTGCTTTACATCTCCATTAAAGAAGGTTATTGTTACAGTTTTCCCATCAGAACCCACTTTTTTCCACGTCCCATTTGGAAGAAAGACGAGGTGACAGCCGTTTTTCAAAACCTTTTCGACCTAACGAATAGGTTACAGAGGTCAGTATTAAGACATCACATTCAAGTATCCATTGATCTTTCACTTCTCGTGGAATTTCAGATTCCACACTTTCAGTTTACCCTTCCGTCAGGATAAGCAATTTCTCTCTGTATCTCTTCACTGTCTGTATGCACAGGTCCAGATGGTACTGACAAGGACATGAGAGCTTCAGCAGGAGAAGTGTCCTGAAACGATAGCAATAATACAAGCTTAAAAATCAAGCTCTGTTTTCATACATCTTTCATTTCATAGGCTTTCAGGTATTTTAAGAAACGAGTATGACAGTAGGAAGACAAATATAGGAAGTCATAAAACCAGCGTGGGTTTTATGCAACTCCCAGTATAACTACAGTGATGCATTCAGGCCTGCAGTAATCAGAGTGTGATCAGCTTTTGTCCAGACTAAAATGAAATTCACTGCTATGGCTTGGTGCCAACTGGCTGAAGTTATCCATATCACAGTGTGAAACAACTGATAAAGTTTTAGAACACCAAATGCTACCTACAGTATTCCAGAATTAATTCAGCTACATGAAGGATTCTTGCATGGCATACAAATAGCCAGCCTCTTAAAATGGAAAACTTCACAAAATTTTAGAGGGTAAGAGATTATTATTTTATTTCCTTACCTCAGCTACAGCCACAGGTAGAGCGTTCTGCACTGACTATCACATAGCCATTTTCATGACGATAACAGCATTGCAATTCAAGAATATAAAAAGGTGGAGTCAACAGCTTTCCAAGCCACCTTCCAAATATTAAGTACTGAAAGCTACTCCCTTAAAAACCAAATGAGGATACAGGACTTACTACCATAGCAGTTTTAGAAGAATCTTCTAGTGCCGTCACTGTCTCTGACTTGCTGTTGTCCTTAGCAGGTGCTGATGCAGGTCCTCTAGAAAGCTTTCCTACTCAGATAAATGTAGTGAAGTTAATTTGGCCAGTAAAGTACAGATTAAATGTTAAAATCATATAATGAGGTCAATCTGTACAGGACACCCATATTTTTTAAGTGAAGCAGACACTGAAAATAGTATGTCTATGAAAAAAAAAAAAAAAAAATCAACATATGTCAGCTGTCTGAGGTAAGTCATCTGCCACCAACGCAACCAGAAGCACTTTCACTCTGAGAATGGGCTCCTAACAGCTTGCTCCAAAATCTTGCCCTGGGACATGTCTGTCTGCGCACTCAAGTTCATTACAGCTATTTCCTATTTTCAGATGGTCCTTTAAACACATGCAAAAAATCCATATTTATTTTCTCTGTTGAAGAATTAACCAACTAGACAAATGTGTACCTTTTGCCTCTGAATAACCTCTGCCATTTATCTTGCCACACTTCTGAGCTGGAGGAAGCAGAGATCCAGTTTCACTTTTCAGGCCTCTATTTTGCGGACACTGGAAGTAAGGAAGTTACACTTGTGGTTTATATGTGACATCTATTCCCAACTCCTCATGCAGTTGCAATAAAATTTGTACACCATTTGAGAAGAAATTCACTGCAAGCTTTCTTCACAAGCTGTACGTTTTTGAGATTTAGTCATCAGAAGAGCTTGTGTGATGCAGCCCAAAAGCTGTATTTTGGAATTGTCTGCTGCCTCATGACCAAAAACTATAGAATGTTTATTTAGTGCAAGCAATCCAAAATAAATTACATTTCAAGATTAAATGTAACTACTCGAAGCACTGGTGAACTGCCTGGTTTGCCTGGCTGATCCTTGAGGTGCAGAGGTTCTCAGATCTCGCCTATGTATTTTTTCTGCTTACAATTGCATTGTTTGAATTTCTAAGAAGTTGAATTCCTCAACAAAGGACACTGCCCACGGTGATGCAGCCTTGGAGATGTTCAGAAGCTGCTTGGACATGATCCTGGGCACCCTGCTCTGAGGGTCCCTACTTGAGCAGGGGCTGGGCTGCGTGCACCCGGAGAGCCCCTTTCACCTTAACCCATTCTGTGAACATTTGTATTTGGAGAGAAGGTGCCACTAAAAACAGTTCTGTCTGGCACCATCTGCAGAACCCCGAGATCAGTGAATTAAAAGTCTGGCTGTGCCTATTAGATTCTAATTTCGCGATCCAAAACACAATGGTCACACAGACCTAAACGCTGAGATGAATAACTTACTACAGATTCTGTTCTTTTTAAAGTCATCCCAGAATTTTCCACTTTCTTCTTGCTTCCAACAGCTTCTACTTTTTTCCAGGCTTCTAACCGAAACCTCTCCATAATTTTGACTTCTTCTTTCAGCTCCATGTTCTCATTTACTAAAGCATCTATTTGATCCTTCAAGCGTCGATGGGTGGTTGACCATTTTGCTTCTTTCCGTTTGAAATCTTCCTGTAACTCTGCAATCTGCTGTTTTAAAGCCTTAGAAGAATGTTTATAAAATGTTTCATTTTTTTTTAATATTAAAAGATTTCAAATTTTCTAGGAAAATAATATAAGAAAAGATTAAGAGAAGGGAGGTTTTCTTCTGTGAAAAGAGTAGCATTAACTTTGGACTACCAACTTGAATATCTCAACTTCAGTCACAGGAGCCCCTGTGATCATCACACTTTCAGCCTCCTTTACACTTCACAGTCAGGCCAACACAAACACACTTGAGGCAGAAATGCGCTATCTTTAAGGCCACCCTCAAAAGGACCCTTAACAAATCTTGGCACGAGAAAACAGCGAGAACAAAGTCACATAAAACACTCATGAATCCATGTAACTCATTTTTCAAACGTTATTTCAGTCTGTTGAGGTAGCATCAAGAAGTGATACCCGCAAGTGAAGCTTGATACAACTTGGCTGTGTACCTGATGAATCTTGACAGTGAAGGAACAAACACATCTTGTTTCTTTATCACTGGCATTTAAAGACTTATGAGTAAATAATCAGAAAACATGACTTTGAAAATTATAGATGATAACTATGTTTACTGTGGAACACTTACAAATAAAATTTAAGCACAGTTCTAGTTTGTATTTTCATTCACTACGCAAATCAAAACTTGCAATGTTATATGAGCTATAGTAATTTTATATCAAAGTTGAAGATCACTCTACCATAGTCTTATGCAGTTTTTATGCATGGAAATGTGACAAAAATATTTGTAAGGTTGGCTTTGTTGTTTTGTTTTTTTTTTCCTTGAAAGTACCAGATAATGTTGTGAAGACTGCAATTGTTTTCCCAATTAAGCCAATTGCAACCCTTCCCGTGATTGGCCTAAGTTATAATTAGTTTCAAGTTAGTTCTCAATTGCCTTTAAATGAATTTCAGTTTTCCTGTGTAAATAATAATAGTAACTGTTATTTTCATACCTGAATTTCATCACGTTCTTTTTTGTCTGGAATTGCTCTAGCTTCTATGGTATACTTTTCAAAAACTTTACGTTCCTTTTGCAGTTTTTTCATTTCTTTTTTTCTATATTCCTCTATTTCAGCAAGTTCTTGGGATTTCTGCTGTTGAAAGTCTGCAATTTCTTTCCTGCAGTTATAAAACAAAGCATTGTTTTAAAACTATAAAAACTATTTAAAACTATTGTTTTAAAGCTATAAAACTATACAAACCTGGAGTGAGAAAACAGACTCTAAATTCTGTAGTCAAACCCAGCATCTGTTACCCTTGGAAGACTGGCTTATAAGCAGTATTTCATAGAATCGTTTAGGCTGGGAGACCTCAAAGATCGAGTCCAACAATTGTCATACAGCTAGTGTTTGATGTCCAGCTATTTCTGGATCTGTATCTTTAATGACAAAAGTTATCCAGAACCTAGCAAAGCTTCCTGTGGAGGACTTGGGGGTCCTGGTGGACAAGGAGCTGGACATGAGCCAGCAGTGTGCGCTTGCAGCTCGGAAGGCCGACTGTGTTCTGGCTGCATTAAAAAAGGGGTGGCCAGCAGGAGAGGGAGGTGATTGTCCCCCTCTACTCAGCTTTGTGAGGCCCCATCTGCAGCACTGCGTCCAGGACTGGGGCCCTCAGTACAGGAAGGACGTGGAGCTCTTGGAGTGTGTCCAGAGGAGGGCACTGAGATGATCAGAGGGCTGGAGCACCTCTCCTGTGAGGAAAGGTTGAGGGAACTGGGCTTGTTTAGCTTGGAGAAGAGAAGGCTCTGAGGAGACCTCATTGTGGCCTTCCAGTACTTGAAGGGAGCTTATAAACAGGAGGGGGAACGGCTGTTTACGAGGGTGGACAGTGATAGGACAAGGGGGAATGGTCTTAAGCTGAGACGGGGAGGTTTAGGTTAGATATTAGGAGGAAGTTTTTCATACAGAGGGTGGTGACACACTGGAACAGGTTGTTCCAGAGAGGTTGTGGATGCCCCATCCCTGAAGGCATTCAAAGCAAGGCTGGATGTGGCTCTGGGCAGCTTGGTCTAGTAGCCCATGGCAGGAGGGTTGAAACTAAGTGATCTTTGAGGCCCTTTTCAATCCAGGCCATTTTATGATTCAGTAAAGCTTTGTGTGCAATTGCAGCCCAGAAGGCCAACAGTATCCTGGGCTTCATCAAAACAGAGTGGCAGCAGGGAGAGGGAAGGGATTGTCCCCCACTGCTCTGCCCTTGTGAGGCTCCATCTTGTTCATCCAGGCCTGGGGCCCCAGCACAAGAACGTTGTGGAGCTGTTGGAGCAGGTCCAGAGGAAGGCCACAAAGATGATGAGAGGGATGGAGCAATCTCCTGTGAAGAAATGTTGAGGGAGTTGGGCTTGTTGAGCTTGGAGAAGGCTTCAGGTAGGCCTCATTACAACCTTCCAGTACTTAAGGGGAGCCTATAAGCAGGAAGGAGACCAACTGTACACAGTCTACTAGTGACAGAACAAGGGTGAATGACTTTAAACTAAGAGGGGGGGAAATCTAGGCTAAGTGTTAGGAAGAAATTATTTTCTCAGAGGGTGGTGAGGACTGGCACAGCTGCCCAGAGAAGCTGTGGATGCCCTATCCCTGGTGGCATTCAAGGCCAGATTGGAACTGGATGATCTGTGAGGTCCCTTCAAACCTAAGCCATTCTATGGTTCTAGATTCTACGAAAGCTTGCCAATATTCCTTAGAGCAGTGGAACACCATTCCACCAAAAGCTGCTTGTAAAAGAACCGGTGACTAATAGCAGGTCACAAATCAAACATTAGCCAGCAACATGATGCTGTATACAAACAAAACAAAATTAACTTTGGCAGAAACAGGTATGCCACTTTCAAATCTCCGCAGAATTATTCTGCTGTATTTACTGCTTATAATTTCCCTAGCTGAAGTAAATACTAATGCTCCATTTGTACATCCAATCCAAATGGACAGCATCAATCACATTCAGGTGAAATCCGTTTTATGAGACCAGTTTAGGACTGTGTTATTGCTCAGAATAAAAGTATACACGAGAAAATTCTCACTGGCATAGCCTTTAAGGATATCATATTGAAGCAGCAGGAGTGCTCAACATTCTTCCTAGATTTGCAATCTGTTTTTACGACACCATTTCATACATACATACAGAAACAGCCAGTTTCTTGATCTATGTCTCCACTGTTACTAAAATACATCAATTACTTAACAGTACCTAAGTAAAACTGCACAATGTGATAGCCAGGAGCACACCATTTTAGTGAACGCACCAAACTGTGGGTTTTCAATTCAGGATTACCTGATGCTTGCCAAGGCATGCTCTCTTTCTTCACGAAGTTTAGTTAGAATTGTGTTTTCAGCTCTGAATCGCTCAATTTCCATTTCCAATTCAATGAGTTTCTCTCTCAGTGTCTGGGATGGAACAGTGGCTCCTGCCATACAACAACCAGATCCATTAGACTGAAAAATTACTAACACACTAATTTTAAAAAATATATATACTATTTTATAGATAGCAGTAGCATTGCAAGAAAAAACTCTAGTACTGAAGTGACATTTTGAAGTACCCTGCACTATATACTCAAGTTCCTCATCAAGTTCATCTATAATATTTGTAGAACTAAACATATAACAGAAATCAGAATGTGAAGGACCTGTAGAAAAATGAAGATATGATAAGAGCAAAGCATCAAAGAGGAAAGTTACAAATGTAAGTTTTTCCAGCTGTAAGTTTACTCACAGCACAGCCTGCTTGAAGTCATTACTGACCTGAAATGGATTGTAGAGGCCCAGAGTATTTGTGGGCCTCTCTGCCATTCCAGTTTCCTGTTCAGTCACTGCTTAACACTCCTAAGGCTTTCATAGTCTGCTTCTGAGCATGCAAAAAGAGCCTAAGTACTGATGCTGTAGTGTAGTTAGTTGCCTCCATCACTCGTAAATGCTGCTAGCCATTACTCCCAGCAAAAAGACCCAGCAGATTTCCTTCAAAAGCCAATAAAACAGTTCTCCATAAAACACTAAACCTACCACTTCTGCTTCATATGATCTTCAAAAAAAACCAGAAAAAATCCTAAACATTTATTGGTGCAGAGTTTGAAACTGACACCTCACTGTCTTACAGAGAAGACATGCAAGGCTGCACCATCATGTCTGTTCTAGCACAAACACAACAGCTTTTACAGGAGATTGTAGAGATTGTAAGCCTTCTGCATACCATAGCCGTATAGCTGAAATGGCTGAAATCAACTTGGGACGAGCAGAAAAATTAACTTGTTTTCTATATTCCAGGTGAATTCTCTACATACTGTACTGCAGAGAGAAAACAGACATTGCTGACGCATCCAGTTTTACTACAGGAACAATGTAACCTAGGAGTGCATGGCACTACCCAAATGCGGTGTAGATGCACTCACTGGAAAGGGAGGCACTGCTTCATTTTCAGCACGCTTTTGCCTCTTTGCTTGAGTTTGAAACAGTGGTCAAGCACCTTCGGATTAAGTTAGTTGGATGAGGCGATGAGACAAAAAACTAGCCTTCAGGGTGAAATAAATGAAGGGTTTCACTGAACTTATCATTCTGCAGGCTGTGCAATGACTGCATCTGGCACCAGACACAACCAGAAGAGATGAAGGGTGCCTACAGTAGAAGTCTGTACCTTTTGGTGTAGCGTCAAGTTGCAGCTTAAGCCTTAGAAGGAAAGACTTGTAAAACATGTATTCTTCAACATTTCCTACCAGTTGCTGTTCTCTCACCTCCTGACTCCTGTTCCACATTTGATTTGATTTCATGCTCTGGATGACAACCTGTCTTCTGTTTTGGTCTCAGTGAGGGAAACAGTTTCACCATCAGGTCTGATGGAGGTCCATTTGAATCGCTGTCCACTGCAGGCTGTTTAGACAGTTCTTCCCCCCTCTTTGAGGCAACTTTTCTCTTTAATGCTCTATCAGGGAAAGGTGTATCATTCTTACTGAAAAAGTCAGTCTGTGAGGGCGTTGTAGTGTATATTTCAGGTAAACCATCATGAACATAATTTTCATCAAGATCACTCCATGTTCTCTCATCATCAAACTCAAACTTATTCCTATTTACACAAGACATGCTTCTTTGGTGGTCTGAAGCTTTTCCAACCTTTTGGTTTGACTGTGCATCTTTGTCTGACAAGTCAAGGTTGGCACTTCCATTTTTGCTTTCTTTGCTGATATCTGTAGCAGAACTTCCATAATCTAACAATTCTGGATCACTTTCTCTATGGCTCATAAAGGATGTCTTAACATCTTCATTTTCATATTTTAAAGTGGTCTCAAATTCTTGCTCAGAATCTGTAGCACTATTACCGTTTTCTTCATCTTTGTCTTCATTCACAATCCACTGAGTACTTTTTAAAGCAGGAGCTGCTGTCATGAAAGAAGCTGAAAACGTTACGCTATCTGCTTTATTCAGTGGATCCTTTAGTCTAGAAGCTGTTTCTGAATTTGACATCGCACGATTAACTGCTTTATCATTTTTATTTCCCACAGCCACACATTCTGCCTTTTTCTTATTAATGAGTTTAACTGCAAATTCCTTTACTTGCTGCTGTTTTGCCTTGATAGGGGTAGAGGACATTCTGCGTCCTTGTGAAGTTTGCTGATCTCGATCTAAGATCCTTTGCACAAATGAAGAATTACTTGAGAAAGATATTTCATCTGCAGCCTGTTCTAGAAACAAAAATTCATCTAATTCCAGGTTTTCTTTTTCCTTTTCTTTTTCCCAGTTTTCCAACTTATTCTGAAATGAAACTTCAAAAGACAGTTCTGAATCCTTTACAGAGTCAGTCACAGAACAGTTAGAATTAGAAAAGGCATCAGCCATCTCACAAGATAATGGAGGCTTTTCTGTGTAAGGTAGTTTGTTTCTGATTTTGCTGCCAGTGCTAGACTTAGTAAATTCCACTACATTCTCTTTATTTTCTATTTTATTGTTGACTTCTGGCGAAAAAGAAACCTTAGTCTGTCCATTAAGATTTTTTCCTGGTTGCATTCTTGTTTCTAGTGGCAAGGAATTTTTTCCATTGTGATTTCTGAGTACCAGGGTCTTCTGAAGAGGACGTTTGGCTTTGTCAGGCTGGTTATTGTTTTTACATGGTGTAAGAGAGCTCTCAGAAACCAGTTCTTTGCCAGAAGGCAGACTTTTCTTTTGCATTTGTGATCTGTCCACTCTCACATTTCTGTCATCTGAAGCCCTCTGTGGAGGCTTCAGCATGTTTTCCTGAAACTTTGCTATCTTAGATCTGGCATTAATAAACCTTGTTAAGCCTTCTCCTCTTTTTAGGAAGGGTCGTTTGATCACAGGTTTTTGAATGGCTGATCCATATGTCTCCTGAAAGGGGATAAGGAAAATTAACACACACACACAACATTAAATCCCTCGTGCAGTTTTAAGTTGCTGGGTTTTTGAATTCGCTTGTGTTTTTTTGCTTGTTTTCCAAATAAACCCCACATATTAGTAGGAATTTATAAAGTGCATTTACTTCTACTGGATTTCTGAAAGCATCTTAAACAAAATAGTTAGGACTTATTGTTTTATTTCGAAGATGAATTATTAAGATGTGAATATTGCAGCGTTAGCTTTTGATGCCAGAACCTGCTGTCTAAGTTCTTAAAGCACCCATCACACCATGGTACGATATTTAAAAAACAAGTTAGAAAGAATAGAAAACCTGTAACTTCTGTTTTTGCTTCAGACGCTGCTCTTCTATCTGCATCTGTTCTTCCACAAATTCCTCAAAGGTCTGTTTCTTCTCCTGAATTGCTGCTTTAATAGGTCTGTAGTAATTAAAATATATAAATATAAATATATATATATATTTTTTTTATATATTTTTTTTATATTTATATATATATTTTAACATTTCCGTGTAATTTAATTGCATTTAACATCACTGCTAATCAAAGACCTGGGATACAATTACCTAAACGATGACAATTACAAAGAACTTCAGTCACTTAGTGGCAAAGCTAATCTGAAAAATGCATTGTAGTAATAGTTGATTATCTTTTGATAAAATTATTCATACACAGCTAAAAAAAACTGCCATTGTGACCAGCCATTCTTCTGCCCGAGCCATCAGTCTCACACTCAGATTGTAGTCATACTGATAATTTCTATAGTATGTCCTTCACATTGATTCATAGAAATCCTACAGAGATCAGCCTGCATTCTGGGTCTGGCTAGGATGGAGTAAACGTTCTTTACAGCAGTCCATATGGTGCTGCTTTGGATTTGTGACCAAAACAGTGATGGTAACATCCAACGTTTTTGCGCTGTTGTTGAACACTTCTTGCAGAGGATCCAAGTTTTCTCTGGTTTCTCATGCTGCTTAATCTGTTCACCCTATCAAATAGGCTGGGGATGGGCAAGAGAGAGAGGTCAGAGCCAGAAGAGTTGATCCAAAGTGACCAAGAGTTCCATGCCACACAACATCATGTTCAGCAATGAG
Source organism: Lagopus leucura (assembly GCF_019238085.1). Classification (NCBI taxonomy): domain Eukaryota; kingdom Metazoa; phylum Chordata; class Aves; order Galliformes; family Phasianidae; genus Lagopus; species Lagopus leucura. The sequence continues at coordinate 1,705,966 of NW_024962262.1, forward strand.
AACTGCAGACTTGGTTTTCTAAAACTACACAGGACCAACTGTACATCAGTTTGCTGGTGGGAGATGGCCACCTTCTTAATGTTGGGGTCTCTTCCCCTCTTTTCTTCACTTGTTGTGAAGATAAAGTGTCTTTATCTCAACCCACAAATGTCATTTTACTTCTTCTAATTCACCTCCATTGAATTCTGAGGCAGGGTGACCAAGTGACTGCCCGGGGTCAACCCAGTACTGCCTGGAACAAGTATTTCATGTTATGACAGGCAAGGCAGAGCTCCAAAACAGTGCCAACCACTACTTTTATTCCATCAACAACAGCAACAACAAAAAGCTTCTAACATCCATGAGAAGGCTTCTCCCACAAGCACTGTTATTTCTTAGCCACACATAGACGCTTAAACAAACATAACTCCTGGTAACAAACTAAAAAGTTGTGGCCTTACACTCTTCCTCAACATCACTACTTTTGCTGTGTAACAGTGGAGAGGAGATTGTAATGAATCAGACTGAGTGCAGTAATTGTGACTGCTGATATACTAAGCCTAAACCAGAATGTGCTTCTACACTATCATCACCCCATGCTGCACACACCTCTTCAGCCAGCACAGCACATCTGTCACAATCTCAAGCCAGAGCCTCTCCTACTATTGCTCTCCATTGTACTAGTGAAACGTAATCCCTGCTTAAGAAAGCTATACAAACTGAGAATATCTGAATTGGGATTCAGAATTCATTCAAACTTGCAGTATAAATTACTTACACTTTTTACCAAATCACGTTCTGAATTACCTTTCCTCTGCATTAGTCACCCACAACTGTTTTCCTCTGTTCTCAGGGAGTTCCGCACTAAAAGGATCCACGGGTGGATCTTCAGTCTCCATCAATTTTTCCATCTTTTGTTCTGGACACCTCATGCTTTTTCCTATGAAATCAACAGAATACAAATTTGTTTTTTTTCCTCCCAAAAGCATGCAAACAAACAGTCAGCTCAGCTTACATTTAAGTGGCATTCAGACCAGATTAAAACAGCTTCATGGTCACATAGTCTGAATTCCCACACAAAAGAAGTCCTATGATTTTCCCAAATTAACTCTTCTTTGAATTTGAGCACTCCTTTGAAAGCAATATCCAACCACGTATAAGTTTTCTCCCCCAGACACACACCTTGGCACTCCATTCTGATTCATCATCTTTGCTAACTTATGGCTTAAAGGTAAAATAACAGAAGCTTGGATGTCTGCTATACTTAAAAATTAAGATCAATTCATCCTTTCACATCGCCTTAGACCAAGATTAAAAGCTTGTCATCATACTTCATGCTTGTAACTCACTCTCATTTCTTTTCTCTGAAACCTCTACAGATTTACAAACTCCTTATTAAATTTAAAACCAAAAATGCTATTCCAGTCATAACAGCATAAATGGTAATGTGGTGCCAGTGGTACAGCTAAGAAACAGGAAAAGGTGAAGAATTCTGGTGCGTTTCTTCTGGTGTATAAACAATTCTTCATCAGCCTTCCAACTCTAAGGACATTATGACTATGCCATAGCATCTCTTTGCCAATCCATCTTGATTCCTAATTCCAATTCAGTTATTTAGCCTCACAACACAGTTGGTCTGGAGACATTCTATATCCCCGTATGGACTATTTTCTAACTGCTACTTGAAAATACGGTTTCAGTGCATTCTAACTTACCAAATAATGCAGCCATCCAGGATCTGTCATTATTTTACCATTTTCCCAGTCTTTATCATACATAAGTTTTAGCAGTAGCCATTTTTTTCCCTACTAGAACAGACAAACATATCATGCTGATGGAAGAACTTGGTTTTTCCTCCTGCTGCTTTTAACAACACTCACAGGAACACTGAGGCTTCTGAGCTGACCATATTGAGCAAAGGAAACCAAAATTTGTATACAAGCATCACTACAAGCAGTGAGTTATGCTCAGTAACTGGGGGGGGGGGGGGGAGGAATGGGAAGGGAACACACACTCCCAATTATTTTTCTCCAAATGCCTAACCAATATAGTTGTCGTCTCCACTGCCTTTCAAGCAGTTCTGCATTTTCAGGGGCCTTGCTTTTTACAGGCAGACAGTACTGAACCACCGTTGTCCAAAGATGAGATGCATTCTGCATTGTTTAACTTTTGTTATAATTTCACTGTTCTGTGTATGTGGAGACCAATTACTCAGAGCATGAGCTTTGTTGTCCTTGTGATTCTGTTACTCAGATGACTGATTTGTAAAAAACAAACAAACAAACAAACAAAAAAACTTGTCAAGCCCAATGAATGCCCAGGTCTTAGCTTAGCTTTTTACTTTCAGCCATTAGAGTACAGCCTTCAAACAAACCAGTGTTTCACAGGAACAAAAATAAACATACACAGGAAGGCAAGAGCCAGCCTCCATCCTCATGTTCCCAACTCAGAAAAAATCATTAGGCAATTTAGTTTTTGTTCAAAGCCTAACTTCAGTTTCTCAGATAGGCTACGTAAAAGAAATATAATCATTTAAATCAGGTGGGTCTGATACTACCTGCAAGAGAAGATGCCCCTCTCTCAACTCTGGGGGCTTCTTCCAGTCCAGGACTGTCCTCTCCCTGTGCACAAGCTAAATTGGACTGGAACACTGATCCAGGTTACAGATGTTTGTTTCTCAGTACAGATGAGTTCCCCAGTCTCATTAAGTTCATCACATGGGAAAACATGTACTGTGAGCACAAACAAGGAGGCACCACCTCATTTGGATACAGTGATGGCTTAAAGCAATCAGAAGTATTGAAAGAAATGCAACTGCCTATTTTGTCTTTTATATTTACGATATTTTCTTCAAAACAAGGGCTCCCATCATTAATTACAATGAAAGTTGGCAAAAGGATAGCATTCCTTCAGCAGTACCACGCAGCAGTCATTAAAATGATGCATTTATCTTTGATTAATCAAGTAGTCTTAAGATGAACACTGAATATACTTTCTAACTTAAACAAGAACAATAGATCACATTCTTCAGTTTAATAAAGTACATATTTTTTCCACTCAGAGGGTGGTGATGCACTGGAACAGGTTGCCCAAGGAGGCTGTGGATGCTCCATCCCTGGAGGCATTCAAGGCCGGGCTGGATGTGGCTCTGGGCAGCCTGGTCTGATGGTTGGCAGCCCTGCACAGAGCAGGGGGTTGAAACCCGATGATCATTGTGATCCTTTTCAACCCAGGCCATTCTATGATTCTGTGATCCTATGCTTTATTTCTCAACTTACCAAGAACTGCTGTCTGACCAGATACCATGCTAAGTAACTTCTGCTGTTCTTCCATTAGCCTTTGAAGTTGCTCCATCTGTTGTTTCTTTAGCTGTTCCTGTTTCTGTTGTTGCAATTCCTTCAGCTTTTTAAGAAATTAAAAAAAAAAAAAAAAAAAAAAAAGTACTGTGGGGTAAGTATACTTAGAATGCACCAAAACATAAGCATCATCAAGACAACAAGTTTTAAAGACATCCCATTATCTAACTGTAACATGACACGTTGCATACAAAGTGCTTTGATGAATGAAATTCATGCTGTTTCTAGTGCACTCCAAGCCACTAGTTTTTAAACGACCAATCCACAAATAGTAGATAACAGAACTCTCATTTCTGCAATTTGGGAAATGTTCACCTTTTGAGGTAAGAAGATTCTAAGAGCAAATATGCTGGCGCTAAACATAATTTCATTTTGAACTGAAATCTGTGCCTATGAAAACCAACTAGGCTCTCAATAACAGCATGTTATGAGGAGGACACTAATCTTTACACAACTGACACGTAACTGACTCAGGGCTTGCTCTTTAAGCTTATGTTCTACAGATACTTTCAGGTATGAAAAATTATAGAATACTAGAATCTACTTAGAGTTGGAAAGGCCCTTTAAAGTTTCTTTTATCTGTCCAGCTCCCCTGCAACAAACAGAGACATGCACAGCTCAATCAGATTGCCCAGGGCCTGATCCAGCCTTACCCTGAAAGTCTCCAGGGATGGGGCATCAACAACATCTCTGGGCAACCTGTGCCAGTGCCTCACCACCCCCACTGTTAAAGCCTCTTTCCTTAAATCCAACCTAAATCTCCTCTCTTTAAGCTTGAAGCCATTTCTCCTTGTTCTAATTTCACATACCCCGCTAAAGAATCTGTCCCCTTCTTTCCTGTAGCTCGTCTTTAGATACTGAAAGGCTGCTCTCAGGTCACCTCACAGCCTTCTCTTCTCCAGGCTGAACAGCCCCAGCTCTCTCAGCCTGTTCTCATAGGAGAGGTGTTCCATTCCATGGATGCACAGGAACAAAATATACCTTAATTTATGAATATCAAGAAATTCTAGAATTTTTAAAATTTATTACCTGTTCAAGCTTTTGTAAGAGAGGATCATTGCAATCAGATTTATTCTGAGCATCCTTTTCACTGTGGCCGAAGTCTGCTTTAGAGCTTCCTACGTTATATGCTGTTGCTGGAAAAGACATTTCAGTGCTATTTTGCTGAAGTGCACAGGAGCTGCCAGACTCAAGCAATTGCTCTTCACTCAAGGAGTCCTCATTTACAGAACAGCTGTCTAAGAGATTCTGCACTTCACCGGGGAAAGCCGTGATGCTTTCAGGTCCAGGTAACAGACTTTCTGTGGTGATTTTTAATCCAGTAAAATGAGGATCTAATAAGACACCAGCACGGGAATTACTGGACATCCAGTGTGCAATGAAGTTTTGTTCACTACTCAGCTCTTCAACAGTTGGCATCCTGTAAATTACATTCCAACGCAATTGCTGATGCAGCATTAACATAACATAGTGTAGCGCCAGGGGAGTAAAAGGTGCAGTCACAAGTATCAGGCGTGGATGCTCACTCGTTTTTAGCTCCGAGAAATTAAGCAGATAAAAGAAAAAAATCTACAGGAAGAGACTCCCAGCATCGGGAAGTCACTCTTAAAACCAGCCGATCGTGTTTATAAGAAGCAGTCCAGCCACAAATCCTCGTACTAATGCAACGCCGCAGAGATGCCCACGTGAACACGATCGCTTTACTGTGCATATTTCAACTCGCACTTAACCTTCCCGCGGTAACTCCACGAACAGCTGCGCGTTCGCTTCTCACTCCTCTTCCCACCACCATCACCGCCCGGCGGCACTTCGGGATCCCCACAGGAACCCTTCCGGAACTCCTACAGAACTCCGTACGAGCAGATTTCGAAACGCTCAAAGCTTCCCCAGAGCGTAATATTCCAAATGGCTGAAGCCGAGGACCGCCGCCGTAGCAGCGCCACCACTCAGCCCGCGACCTCCCGCCGCTCGCAGTTACAAACGCGCCGCCATAGCACAGCCTCCCGCCGCCACAGGCTGGACGCCGCGCGGCGCGGGGCACGCCGGGATTTGTAGTCCCCAGCCGCCGCCCGCCTCCTGCAGCCCCGTAGCGATCTCTCTGCGCTCGACTACAGCTCCCAAAATGCTCAGCGGCGAGAATGCCGTTAATAGGTTGACACTGCAAACCCTCCAGCCCTGCCTAGGCTTCTGAGGGGCGGGGGCAGGCGCGCGAAGGCGGTGATGCCTGCCCCGCCCCGTTGCTGGGGGAGGGGCCGCTCCCCGCCTTCCCGCCCTGTGGGGGCGGCAGTGAGGAGGTGACCGCGGAACGAACCCTCAATCTCCGCTCGCCGTGCCTTTGCTGGGCGGGCGGGGCTGTGCGCTTTCAGCGTGCTTTGCTTGTAGCTGCCTCTGCCCTTTTAATCTTTAAATAGCTGCAGTAAGGGTGGAGTGGAAGGATAAGTGGCAGAAAGCCTACAGAGTCATTGAACCACCTGGGCTTCTTTCCATCCTTCCCAATGGAAAGGGGCCCATAAGGATCACTGAGTCCAACCCCTGGCTCCACAGAGGACCACCCAAAAGCCAGTCCCAATGTCTGGAAGCACTGTCCGAACGCTCCCTTGAGCTCTGGCAGCTCAGAGCTGTGTCCACTGGCCTGGGCAGGCTGTTCCTGTGCAGATCCAGGAGTTAGGCTCAGTGATCCTTACGGACCCCTCTCAATTCAGGATATTCCATTAATCTATGTTGAAAAACCTTTTCCAGACTCCCAACCTGACCCGCCCCTCACCCCACACAGCTCTGTGCCATTCCCTCACGTTCTGTCACCATCACCAGAGAGTTTTTGACGTTTTGCTCTTTAGGAATTCTCTTACTGAGCAAAACAGTTTCCTCAGAGCTCCAGCAAACAGTGGAGAATCTCACTCCAAAACCTGGTGACACATTGCCAGCTGGAGCCGGGTTTTGCTCCTCTTTGCACGTTGGTACAGGACCGAGCTCCCGGCTGCGTAAAACCAGGGCAGCTCTTTCAGCTGCCAACTGCTAAATCTCACATCAGCTGTGGCTCTTTCCAAACTTCCCATCACTTTTCCTGCACTTAAGCCAGTTATGAATATATCACCTGCACAGCTTTCGTGAAGCTGAGTTCTGCATTAAGAGTGGGAAGCTACAGTGCTGGAAATATATATTAAAAACAAAAACAAAAACAAAACAAACAAACAAACAAAAAAAACCCCAAAAAAACGCAAGGATTTCTACCCCTTCCTTTTCAAGCACAACGTCACCTTTAATGCATTAACATCCTCATGAAAATTCAGTATCCCTGCACACTGAAGGCCCACATTGAGTTCCAGGTTATTCTTCGTCTATTTTTGAATGAGGACAAAATTCTCTTTGGTGCTCTCCTCTGTCAAAAGCGTAATCTATCTCTAATGATGATCCCAAACTTGCAAACCAATCATAATTACAAGCTCATGTACCTGTGTGAAATTCTTATGAGGTCATTAGGGAATTGTGGATCTCCACTGAGATAAACTAAAACTGCAAGAATTAAACCAGTGACAGTTGTCAGCAGCTCTCCATTGCACAACTTCTTACTTAGTGCTGCATCAGTGCCTTATTCCAGTTATAAAACTGTTCACCATTCTTCACTCTCACATTAAATATTGTCGTTTTCTATTCTTATTTTGAATTCTGGAAACTCTGCAGTTCAAGAAGAGTAAAGACAAACACTGCTAAAGTTCCTTGATAAGTTTGATCCTCAGGGGAAATTGGCTAAAGAAGAGAGGCTAATATTGGGTGGCAGCATTCATCAGCAATGAGAGGGAATAAAGCCTACTTCACTCAGCAGAAAGAAAAGCTGCTGGGTACAGACTAAAGAGGTTTCAGCTTTACTTCCTGCTGTCTGGAGCGTCTTTCAAAGTTCACTTGCACTTTAACAGTGAGTTTCCTCCTCCCTCAAGCCCCGGAAGTGTTAGTGTTCCTTATTCCGCAGAAGGCTGCACGTCACTTGGTCATTCAGTTTGTTTATTTGTCAGGGTCACAACTGTTGCTGCTGTCCCCTCGGACGATGTTCAGGTGGGTGTGAGCTGCCTTAGCCCATCCTCCCTCCCACCACCGAGGCTCTTCACTTGCACCTCACTCTACTGGGGAAGCAGAAGGTCCTTCAGGCAGGGAACTGCCTGAGCAGGTGAGTGTAAGCCATCTTTCACCTAAAACATACAGAGAGAAGTGGGATCAGGAGTCATTGGACAGCTGTCACACTGGGAGCAGAAACAAGCTTTGTTTGCTAGGTGGGGGGAACTTCACTTTGCAGGCAAACTTTGAGGAAGTGAATCTGCCCTTCCCTCAAGCTTTCCTTTCCTCTTACTGGCTCATTTAAAGTTTACTTACAGATCAGTTCTCTCAGTATTTGTTCCTAGTCCTTAGCAGTATAACTTTCATAAGGAAATGTCATATAAAATATTTTTGTGGAGTTTTGCACCACAAACAATTCAGTTGCTTCTTGAGTTTCCAGGACTGTGTTGGCAGGGCTTGTGACAGCTTGTATGTATTTCAATAACCTCCTAATAATCTTTTGGGTTAGGCTGTGCAAATGGAATCCATTATTTCCTGAGGAGGTGACTTCTGCTGAAATTTCAGCAGTGTCCAGAGTCTGCTGTAGAGAATTTGCAGCAAAGTCAGTGCACGCAGAGATCGGTGCAAAAGGAGGCAGTGCCCTCTACGCTTTTAATATCGGAAGCTTTTGGCAGTGGCACATTTTCTTTTGTATGTGACTCAAATTAATCTACTTGAGCCAAGTTATAAGTCTGCATCTTAAAAGATTGTTAGCATCTCAGATAATGTAGTATCTTGTGAAAACCTCCTCCTTATGGAAAAAAAGAGTTACAGGGTTTATTCTGTGCATGAGCCGAGAGTACTTTATGACACATGTACTGCTAATGTCAGACAGTAAAACACAAGAGGCACAAAATACAAGTATATAACAATTTAATGTGCTCTTTGATCCTCGAGCTGCTATATGCCTCACCTCAACCAGCACATTGCTGGCTCTCTCAGCTGCATAGGGCAGTAGTTGATTTGGCCTTTCCTATAGTTCAGATTACACAGGCATATATAAAAATGCATCTGATAGCGATGATTTTCTAGGTTTTCTTGGAACCCCAAATTCAAATGAATTATGTTGTTCTCTCTCCGTAAGTAACATCTTAGGTGGGTAATAGGAAATAAAGATTTCTTAGCCGAAAGAAAAAAACAAACCCTTCTCTGTTTTAACAGGAGAGCAATGACAATCTTTGCAAACTGTGTGTTCTTTGTTAAAGTGAAGTACTTGCCCATTCAGAAGAGGAACAGTCTGAAAGCATGCATAACAGAAAATGGTGGAGTAATTAATTTTGTGCTTAATAACAAAGTAAGTTCCAGATTTATTTCCTGTGTAACCAGGAAATAGAGCGTATAATTGAGACTATTATCCAAATGCACCTCGAACGCTGGCAGCCACAGAGCATCACCCATCTCTCTAGGAAGCTTGTTCCAGTGTCTGTCCACCCTCACAGTGCAGAAATGTCTCATAATGCCCAGTCTGACCCTCCCTTGGTACAGCTTTGTGCTGCTTCCAGGAGCAGAGCCCAGCACCTATCTCCCTCTGCATCCCCTCCTCAGGGAGCTACAGAGACAAATGAGGTCACATCTTGGCCTCCTCCATGTTGGACAGCCCAGGTGTCCTCAGTTTCTCCTACCAGGACATGACTCTACTGTTGAAATTATGTGGATAGTTTTAACTTTCAGCATATGTATGATTCCAGTAAAGTGCTGTAAGGACCCTTACAAAGCTACCAAAGCATGTTATGATTCTAAAGGATCCTAACCAGCTTTTTTACCATTCTCCCAAAGAGCTTTTGGTTTGTAACTAGTCAGCTGCTATAGAGCTTGCCCCGTTATTGGACCTCCAGTGTGCTCTAAAAGCTCTGCAGAACATTGGACACCTGGTCACCCTCAGTCTCTGTAGTTACTGCACAGTGATGGAAGTTACATACGAGAGGTGCTCTGGAAGTAATGTCTCCTGTATTATGCTGGCCCACAACATCAGAGACTGATGCTGGTAGTACGGCAGTAGAGGCTGAACCTTCCCACCAATATTCCATTGCATTTGTTGCCATGTGACAGATGGCAGCAGGGGGCAGTCTGTCAGAATGGCATCTGACATGGAAGTGCAAAGGTGGGCCATTCAATTAATTGATGCTTGCTGAATGTTTCTGGAGAGCAAACAGTTGATGTGAGTACAGTGAGGTGGTGGGTGGTGCATTTCAGCAGTGGTGACAGCAGCAGTGGGCTGCCTCTGCTGGTGCAGATTTTTACAAGAGCAGCATGTAAGCTCTTGTCCTCACTGACAAAAATGCGTGTCTCATGATGGTGACTATGTTGAAAAATAATGTTTTGTAGCTGAGAATTTGCTCTATCAAATAGTATTATTGTGCTTTTGGTATCTGCTGTAGTTTCCATGAAAATAAATAGGAGGCAATACTTTCAAGGCAACTTACATGTATTTTAGCTCACCTGAGCTGTCATCTGAAAGAATCCTCTCTGCTGACTGTGGAGGAAATGCAGAGGTATTGTGTCTCTAAATTAGATGTTTCAATTAAAATCCTGTGCAAGAATGTTGTGTTTTTAAATGTTTCCTTTAGACTGTAGGATTTTACCAGCATGAATTGCAAATAAACAATATTTGGATTAACACTAGTTTTGTGTGCATAACGATTCTAATTGTAACTTGTCTTTCAGTGTACACATGTTCTTGTGGATAATGCCAGTGTCCTCAGTCATCATGATCTAAAAATTACTCAGAAATATCAGCTGCCTGTTTTATATGCAGATTTTGTCTGGAAATCAGTTGAAAATGGGAAGCTTTTAATAACTGATGCATTTGAGGTTAATACATCACAAGGCAACATTTCTAACCAATGGCCAGGTGGACATGGTAGGTGTGTTTGCATGGTTTATCTATTTACCTGTTAGTTTGGGAAATAATGTTTTAGAAAGTCAGTATTTTAAATAAACTTTTAGGAAATCAGCAGCCATAAACACTGGAAATAAAGGTGACATAAATACGATTTTTTCTGAAAACAAAGGTGGAAATGTGTTGGAGGAATTAATCCTAGAAACCATTCCTGAATGCTTGAAGGACAAGAAAGCCATCAGGGGTTATTCGCATGGATTCATCACGGGGAAGTCGTGCCTAACCCGTTTGATAAGCTTCTGAAATGAAACGATTGGTCTCATAAATGAAAGATGCGCAGTTGGTGTTGTCTGCTTGGACTTCAGTAAGGCCTTTGACACTTCTTCCTATAATGTTCTCATAGAGTAGCTGTTGAATTATGGTCTGGATAGTGAGGTGAATCAAAAACTGAATGACCAGGCCTGGAGGACCTGTTGTGCAAAGTCTTGTTGGAGGCCAGTAAGGAGCAGAGTGCCTCAGGGGTCAATATGTTGGCCAGTCCTCTTCAGCACCTTCATTAATGATCTGGATGATGGGGCAGAATGTATCCTCAGCAAGTTTGCTGGTTACACAAAACTGAGGGGAGCAGCTGATAGACCAGAGTCGTGCTGTCATCAGAGAGCCCTGATCAGATTGGAGAAACAGGCTGACAGGAAGCTGAGGTTCAATAAGTCTGCACCTGAGGGGGAAGAACCCTGTGCACCAGTACATGCTGGGGGTCGTCCAGCTGGAAAACAGCTTTACAGAACAGAACCCAGGGTCCTGGTACACAACAAGTTGAATGTGAGCCATCAGTATGCCCTTGCTGCCAAGAAGGCTAACAGCATTCTTGGCTGCATTAGGCAAAGTATCACCAGCAGATCAAGGCAGGTGATCATAGGTTATGTTAAATTAGTGAAGCCATATCATATGAAGTAAATAAAGGTTTTGATTGCAGGTTTGGAAGACTTGTCACCTTCTGAAAATAAAATTGCCACAAATCAAAATGAAAGCAATGATACCAATCTTACTGTTATAGGAGAAAGTGACAAGAGAATTGAATTCAAAGTGGGAACTCTCAGGTAAAATAATACAAAATTAAAGATGTATATTGATACAGCTATGTAGATAATTATATAAAAGAAAAAAATACACTTTCCGTTCTGTTTCAGCATCAGAGATGATTCATTACCTTAAAAACAGTGCAGGGGAGGAAAAAGCTTTTTTCATTTTCTATACCTATGTAGAAATAAAAGAACAGAGCCAGCTCCAACACTCCTGTTTTTAAATCTATTTATAAAATGCAGCTTTCACTTTCAGAGGCTGCTGTTCAATGTTAAAGAAGGTATTTAGCTACTCTCCAGGAATGTACTAGAATTTGTGTTTGATCTAAATGTTCTGATGCTGAATGATATGATTACATCACGTATCCTAATGTGAAAGTTAAGAATGAGGGAGGGCTTAGCACTGGACACCACAGATAGCTGATGCTGACCAAGCTGTTAAAAAAATTAACGTGCAATCAATCAGTGGAAATCCATTTACTTTGTTGCTTCCAAAGTGTTTCTAAAGAATGAGGTCTGAAATCGAGTTTATTATCTTCAGGTTCACACCAGACACTTGTGCCTCCTTGTGTGGGTCAGCAGCTTGGCAGTATGGGATTTTATTTCTCAAGACTTTGTTGTTATTTTGTGGCTTAAAAATAATTCCATGTTCTTACATTAATTCTTACCGTAGGATGTGATGTTGCAGCCTGTAGTATCACAGTATTTACTGGGTACGTGTGGTTTTAATTGTTCTGATTCTATTCCAGATTTTACAGTGAAAATGCTCCTTTTTTTCCTCAAGATTTTGAAGTTGCAAAATACAACGTCCTTGAAAAAGTAAGCTTGTCTCTTACTGTGAGACAGTGTAGGAGGATCAGTGGATGAGTAAAAGTTTTATGATTTCACACACATCAGCAAGAACTCTTTAATGTTACCGTGTCCTGCAATGCAAGGAGCTGTATTGAAAAGAACTTCAGTGCTTTCTGTCTTTCAGTGCGGCCTAATTCTACCAACATGAAACTTCTCTGTTATCACTGTAGTGTTCTCACCTAGTTATTGCAGTAGAATAATACATACATGCTTCTGGCTAGATACATTTTCTCATGGCTGTTATGTTTTAAATCTAATTGAAGCATTAATCTTTTTTTATTAAAAATCTTTTGAAACACAACAATGATGGGATTGTACATCAATCAATACAGTGAAGCCCTGAGAGGAATTTCTGCTTATTACTATGATATAAAAACTAATAATAATAATTCTGTTTGTTTTCTTAGCCACTGTATGGTTCCAAGTGGGTTGAAAAAATTAAGTAGGATGGGGAAAGTATGTGTTGCAATATCATGTGAATATCATGTGAATGAAACATGCCTATGTATTACATTGGGAGCTGGGGTCTCTCTCTCTTTCCATTCAGATTAACTCCAAGGGAAGCAAGGATTTTGTAGTTATTGAATTACATTGTTCTCAAGAACAGTTTGAGTTTCTGTTTCGATTATATGCACACTTCAGTGCTTCAAATGGAACCAAGGTATGAGCCACTTATTGACATTTCCTGCTTGTTTCTTTGTATGCCTTGAGCACTCCTGTCCTGGAGAGCGCTAGGTGTTCTTCATTTTTACTTGCAGGCTGATTCTCACATTTACATAGTAGGAGGTCATTCTCTTAGCTTTAAAGTAAGAGGTCTGGTTCGTACTTGGCCCCTTTTACACTGCTTGCCTGCAAATCTCTCAGAACTGTTTGGTACTTGACAGCAACACAGCATAGTCCTGGATGCACCTGCCTCATATACTCATATACAAGTGCCTGGTAATGACTAAACTAGAATGGCATGTTGAACTGCTAAAATGCTGCAAAGAATGATAGACTGGACATTCTCTTGAGAGTCAAAGGAGGATGCATTTGAAATAGCTCAAATGATAGAACAAGTTTTCCAGTACACGCTTAGATGAAACTCTCTTGTCACTGTGGGGTTTGCATGTGGAGCTCCCTGTTTGTTCCATGAGCCCTCATGGTCGTAGTGCCTTGCTGGCAGCATGTTAAATCTCATCCCAAAAGCTGTGTGGATTTGTCAATTCTTACTGTAGCGTCTGGTGAATTGTTCCAGCAACTCTGTTTATCTCTTTCTCCATCTAACTTTATTCTTTCCATTTTCAGAAAAATAAACAATGCATAATAAATAAGACTGCTGAAGAAATAAGAGAAAACTATGATATTCTTGTTGCAAACCTGAAGAGCCAGGATTTCCTGCTCAGAGAAACTTTTCCACCAGAAGCAGAATGTTTGGCTTCTACAAAGTTACAAAAGGCTTGTACAGTTTGTGTGTTTACACTTTTCCATCCTTCGTTATTTGTTTCAGTTTCCAGTTTTCTGAATGTGGTAAACATTGTTTGTACAGTCACACAGTCATATGTTAAAGGAAATTGTTCATATGCAAACGTTCTGATTTTTTTTTATTTTTTTTTTAGGAATATTGACTGAATGTTGTAAGTCATTAAACACGCTAAAAGCAAATGCAACCATATTCATCATACTTCTAATTCTCAGTAGGTCCATTACCTACTGGAAAAAAAAAAGGATGTACTAATATAGCAACCAGAATTATTGTGTCCTGTATGACTTTGTCATAATTGTTTTGCAAACTATACAGATATCATAGGCTTGGTGTAGATGTCATTAAAATCTGTAACAGAAGTCCCCTCAGTGGCAATAGCTGCAGAAGTCTGCTCTCTAAAGTCACTTTCATTCAGTGTTTACTGCTGTTTAGAATGGTTGCAGTCTGACCAAATTTTTTTTTCCATTTACTTTCTCACTATACTTCATCTGCTCCTCTCTCCTGTCATGGCTAACTTATGTTTTAGAACACAGCTGGAGAATAGATCAGTCCCACATCCGTGTCACCTACTGACTGCAGGGCCATATGGTTTATAAACAAGCAAAGTATTATATAAGCAAGTAAAGTATTGTATCCGAATGTATGAGAATTGTTTGACAACATCAACTTTAATAGCAGTTACTGGAGTTAAAGAATGACAATGACAAAATGTTCAAGTAGGGACCTGGGTGTCCTGGTGGACGACAGGTTGGCCATGAGCCAGCAGTGTGCCCCTGTGGCCAAAAAGGCCAATGGCATCCTGGGGTGCATTAAAAAGAGCGTGGCCAGCAGGTCGAGGGAGGTGATCCTCCCCCTCTACTCTGCCCTGGTGAGGCCTCATCTGGAGTACTGCGTCCAGTTCTGGGCTCCCCAGTACAAAAAAGACAGGGATCTCTTGGAAAGAGTCCAGCAGAAGGCTACAAAGATGGTGAAGGGCCCAGAGCATCTCCCGTATGAAGAAAGGCTGAGTGAACTGGGTCTGTTCAGCCTTGAGAAAAGACTGAGAGAGGACCTGATCCAGGTCTATAAATATCTAAGGTGTGGGGAGCAGAATGGCGAGGCCGGACTCTTTTCAGTGGTGAGTGGAGACAGGACAAGGGGAAATGGCTGGAAACTGCAGCATAGGAAGTTCCGCACAAACATGTGCAAGAACTTCTTTACAGTGAGGTGAGGAGCACTGGAACAGGCTGCCCAGGGAGGTGGTGGAGTCTCCTTCTCTGGAGATGTTCAAGACCTGCCTGGATGCCTACCTGTGCGACCTGCTGTAGGGAACCTGCTTTGGCAGGGGGGTTGGACTCGATGATCTCTGGAGGTCCCTTCAACCCCTACAATTCTGTGATTCTGTGATTCTGTAAATATTTTAACAGTGCTCCCTAGATCACAAAATCTGTTTTCTTTCTGGATGTATGAATTGCAATTATATTCATGGCCCTTCTATTCTCCTTTTAGTTTACTGCTCCAATTTTTTTCTACAGTTACATTATCTCCAGTGTTCATATCTGTTCTTTTATCAGCTGTGTAAACAGGCCCCTAGGGCTGATAGTACTATGTAATGATAAAGATATCAAGCAAATCAACTTCTGAATTCTGTAGCATGTTATATCTGAAATTTCAGAAAGACAAATCTTGGCCACTTGCCTGCCATGGTCTTCACTTGGAAGGTCTCCACTTGAAGGGAAGACAAACTTTCCCTTCAAGTTGATGGGACTGAAGCAATTAAATTAAGCGTTAATGTGTATTGCAAACCGTATAGTTTATATGAACAAGAAAGTTCTCACATTGCATCTTTGCCGTACACTGATTTGTGTTTGTTTTACTACAGTTACTTTTAGAAGAATCCATCAATTCAAGTGCTGTATGTCAAGAAGTTAGTGACTTTGTGGAGTTGATCTGGGCAGAAGCTCTTGGCCACCTGGACAATCTACTGCTTGAATCAGTAAACAACATCAGCCTAAATGATGTAAGTTAATTCTTTTTACTCCATGAGAACACGTATGTGAATGCTACTATAAGTAATTTTTCCCCAGCAAACAGGAATGTTGTGTTTCACATTGGAATTGGTCATTACACTGAGTATTCCTATATGACAACATATTCATGCTTCAGAAATTTTAACCTCAAATGTTGCTTTAGAATTATGACACTAAAAACATCCTGTACTCCCTAGAGCAGATGGCTGTCTTTTCCATCTTATAGAAATTTAAAATACAATGTTTATTGTAGGATCCCTTCTGCGTAATAAATCAAGTTCCCTAAGAAGATAGTTACAGAAAATAGTGCATAATAGCAGTTTGTTGTCTTCTGCCAATATATTTCAACCATATTTCAGTCAGCCACTCTCTAGTATTAGAAAAATCATTTTAATTATAGTGCATTTGTGTATTACCAGACAACACATAATTAGCATTTAATTAACTGTTGTTAAGTTCTTCATATGGTATAACTGTTAATGAGAGTAATTGCTTATCCATCCCCCTTTAACTCTGTGGTTTATTTAATCCTATTTTTCCACTTACTTCGGTGGTTTTGCTTTCCTTCCTAGACATTTAAGAGTCTAATGTTTATTCATTTAACTTAACTTATAATATAATATAATCTAAGTTATAGCTGCATAAGACTGCAACTTTGTTAATTTCTGTTACTACTGAAGGAAAAAATAACCTGGAAATTAGGTTGATTTTAAACTGGAAAAATTTTGCCAGTGGAAGTTGCCTAAACATAGAATGATTTTGCCCTCATACTAAGACAGAAGGCTCTTGATTCTCTTCGATTGTCTTACATAGGAAAATAATCCTTTCACTTTTTGATGTGGAAATATACATTTATGTAGGTTCTGATGGGTAAGTAGTACCCATCAGAAGTAGTACATTAGTACTGTTTTATACATTTGCTCAGAGACAGTAGCAAGTGCATTTTATAAAACAGTAAAAATAGAAAGGAAATTCTGCTTGTGGTAGATGCTTTTTATGAGGTGCATTTGGTTTGGTTATCAAGATCCCACCTATTTCAAATAGGTGAAATTTGATAAATATTTGATAATTTCATTAAAAATGCCCAATCACTGATAGCTTTTGAAAAAGCTGAATCACAGAACTGCAGCCCAATGGATCAGTCTGTAAGAATGTACTCAAACTGTTTTCACTACCTTTTCCCACTTATAATGAGTTGGCAAGAGACAGAGCATTTGTGTAGAAAGAAAAAAATCTCTGGGTTATTGAAACAAGGAAGTGGATTGCTGTTCAGTTAGATTAACTGTCCAATTTCCTCTAAAGGCTTTTGTGAGACCGAGTCCAGCCTTAGGTCAGTATTGAACTGCAGTAAGACTACTATGCCTCCTCTAGTGACAGCATCTTACAAGCTGTTGCCAGTGGTTATAATAACATGAAATAACAGAGTACTCTGTGAAAAATTTCCAATTGGGAATGAATATACAGAGACACAAGCAAGTCTATATCCTACCTGTCTATACAAACTGTCTAAAATGATTCATAAGATTATTTTTGATCACTAGGTTGCGTTTTATAAATGGTACTTTGCTCAGCTTTATGTATTTAGAATAAACCAGTGCACTTAGAAATTTATCAAGAAATTTATTATCATGTTATTTCTGCAGTTATTTCAATGATACATTAAAGCTAACGATGTGAATTGAAATAATGTCAAGGGTCATTGTCTTTCAACATGATTCAAACTCTGCTTTACTTCTGAGGAATTATGATACTGGCTCTTAGCTCTTCTGGGGTACTTTGTCCAGTATGAGGGCTGAATAATATCCAACATTTTAAAACTGGTTTCACACTGAGATGTAAGTAAATTTTTGTGCACTTTGTTTCACTAACAAAGAGTTAAAGTTTTGTTTCAGCATGGAATTAATTCACTCACATTCAGTATTTATTGCTTTGTGCTCTTTCATTAATTTTGTAATGTTTTTCAGTTCAGTAATCTCTTCTTTTAAAGGTGAGCAAAGCAGAAGGTATTTTGCTTCAGGTAAAGAATGCACTCAATGAAGGAGCTGATGAGGCAGCACTGCAAGAGATGATGATGGAATTCTATCAACTTATACGTCACAAAACTGAAATAGACTATGAAGTTTCCAAAAGGCTGTTATCTAGAAAACAGGACCTGTGCCAGGTAACTTTTCCAGACTGCTAGTAAGCCCCAGTCTGCCCTGTTACACCAGTATTGAACACAATCAGTTGATAAATTAACAGGATATTTTGCACTGCACAACAAGTCAGACTGTGGGTTTAAAAAATAATTTACTGAAATCATAGAATCATTAAGGTTGGAAAAGATCCACTAAGATCATCCGGTGCAACCATCAACCCATCCCTACCATGCCACTAACTGTGTCCCTCAGTGCCACATCCACTCTTACCTTGAAAACCTCAAGGGCAGTAAGCCCAGCACTTCCCTGGGCTGCTTGTTCCAGTACTTCACTTTTTCTTCGGAGAAGAAATTTTCCCTAATATCCAGCCTGAACCTCCCCTGGTGCAGTTTGAGGCCACTCCACCTTGTGCCATTGCTAGTCACCTGGGAGAAGAGGCCAACACCTATCTCACCCTAAGCTCCTTTCAGGCAATTGTAGAGAACAGATAGGTCTCCTCTGAGTCTCCTCCAGACTAAACAATCCCAGTTCCTTCAGCTGTTCCCTGTAAGATCTGTGCTCCTTTACCAGCTTCATTTGGGCCTTCTCTGGGCGTAGTCCAAGACATCAGTGTCTTCTGCATAGTGAGGGGCCCAAAATTGAACACAGTACTCGAGGTGCAACCTCGCCAGTGCTGAGTACAGGGGTACAATCAACTCCCATGGGGAATCTTACAAATAGAGTAACATTCACAGGGGGAACTGAACTGAATACATTGAAGAGGAAGGCCAGTTGCCATCTAGATGGTGATAGATTCCACTGCATTCGTTATGAATGACATCTGAAGCTGGATTAAATGAGACTCACAGAACTGGTGTTTATCATCCTGCTGATGCTGGCAACCATCCAGCACACACAATCAGTTTCTATTGGCTGTTATAAACTATATACAAATTGAACTTCCTGTGTTCCACTTAGTGCCCATTGTCTGCTGTCTTGTTGCTGGGCACCATGAAAAAAGCATGGTCCCATTTTCTTGACACCCACACACAAGATATTCATAGGTACTGATAAGATCCCCCTTCAGTCTTCAGAATGAACAGCCCCAGATCTCTCAGCCTTTCTTCCTAAGGGAGAAGCTCCAAGCCCCTAATCATCTTTGTAGCCTTCCACTGGACTCCCTCTGGTAGTTATATGTCTGTGCAGAAACAGTTTCTAGAGATAATTTGAAGTTAATTATCTCTGTACAGTTTGGTCTGTTCCTACATTTACAACACAAACAACCTAGGGGAGTTCCCTGGACTGCAAGCAGCATCTGTCAGTAGGCCTAAGCACAGCTGCTCTGCCTAGGGGCATCTCTAGGGATCTCTCCCACAGCTCCACTGCTCCTGTGTTAATTTGTCACTTCATTTGTAAGCTGCTCAGTCATTCAGTCAATTGGGTGTTCAGCTACTCTGCTGCAAATCAGTCCATTTGCAGAAAGTAGCTGGGAAATTCTCAGCCTGACTGGGGGACTGACAATGAGGTGTGCTGAGTGTGCACATAAATGCAGCCCTTGCACCCGGTGGCTATGAGGGCAGAGAGCCAGGGCTGGAGTGAAAGAGAGCAAGGCTAGGGCAGTCACTTCAGTGGCAGGGGCACAGTCCCACAGCACCCAATTAGGATGAGCAGAGTAGATTACAGTGACTGCTGGTGACATTAGACAGGGTCAGACGAGCCTCACTGTGGGCTTGTCTGTCTTGTCTGCAGTCAGACAAGGAACTCAAGTCCACAGGAACTGGGTCTGAACATATCTGCAGTATAGCTCAGCAAAGAGACCAAGGGCAAAAGCCTCAGCTTAAAGATATCTCTCGAATGGAGAAGGAGCAGGCTTCTACTGAGTCTTCCCACTGCTCTCTTCCAGGCCTTGCAGCTGCACCATCAAAACTGGCCCTGAGCCCCAGCAGCCAGAGCCTTGGGAGGGGAGGGGGACACTCAGGGCTGTGACACTGATCTCACAGTTGTAACTATAGAGCAAACTGGAATGTTCTTCCTTGTGATTCAGTTATGATGTAAATTCCATAGATTATGGCAGCCATAGCTCTTGGTTTTGGCAAAAGACACTCACAAGCTAATCTTCTTTAAGTTACAAGAAATTAAGGGGAAAAGAGGAAGAGAGGCTCTTTGTTGTTCTAAAAGAATAAATATTAATAGTGCTTTTAACCTCAGAAACCTTTTGATAATGAAAACCTTTTGATACTTCTGATATAAAAAAAACTACTATGTCTCCTAAAGCTTTGCCATGACTCAGTGAAGTATAGCCTTCTTTGCTTTGTTTATTTGTTCAATGCCCTTCTTTCTCCTGATGTGAGAAAATTATATGAATGCCATACTCTACTGCCCTAACTGGATGGTGGCATCAGGGACAATATGACAAGTTTGCAATCTAAATAAAAATTGCCTCAGAATATAAAGCAAAATGATATCCAAGCACAAATACTGTGTGGCAGAGCTGTCATGAACAGCCTCCATCCAGACTTTGGAGTTGTACAGAAGTCATTTATCACTGTTATTCATACACCTTTTTAGTTCTGATTTGTTTTCATGGGATTTAGTTCCACTTTTTTGTCTAGTAAGTGGAAATGTTCTTTTGCATGCTCTTTTCATTGTTACTACACTGTCACTGCATATAATTTTATTCTGTTTTGTGTGTTTTCTTAATTAAAATGTATCAAATATTCATAAATTTCTGTCTTCATTTCCTAGCTCATGCGAGACATGCTGAATATACGGGAAACAAGTATGTCGTGCCCAAACCCATCATCTCTGGCCAAATACCAGGCCCTGAGGTGCAAGATTGATGCCATTGATCCAATGAGTGACGAATTTCTCAGCGTTGAACGACAAGTGTTAAAAAACAATTACAAGTGAGTGTTTAACAGTTATATGATTCCAGTAGCATGCAAGTTGTCATGCACAAAATACTTCTAGGTAGCACTGAATTATCAGGTTCTGCTACTTGGTAGTACTGATTAGCTAACAGGATTGCAGAACAAGTGGATTTACCTACACTAGAGTCAAGTGGAAGTTGAAAAAACTGAAAATGCTCATATTCAGTTTTTCATGTCTATTTATAGGAGAATAAGATATTTGTCTTTTAGTTTTGCTCACTTTCCCTCTCAATATTTATTTCCAAGTGTTTTACAAAATATTTGGAAAGTAATGAATAGGGCTTCAGGTACACATTTTCTAAATCAAAGATCTTCTCAAATTTTTTGCAGTGGCTGTTCAGTGAGAATTTTACAAGTATACAGGATTGGCAGAGTAAGTGAAACAGCAGAATTTGTGGGCAGTCTTGGAAATGTTCAGTCTTTATTCCATGCATCATCTGTAAGGAATTTCATGGGAATTCTTTCCAGGTAAAAATATACATTCCCTTTTTTTTTTTTTTTTTTTTTTTGTATGTGTGTGTGTGTGTGTATGTGTGACATTGAATATGTTTTAATTGTATATTTTCATCTTTAAAAATGCTTTTTTTGAAGCTCTTTTGCATTATGTTTAAATTAATTTTTACTGTCAACATTTATATGAATACTTAAACACTTCTGCAGGAAAGAAAATCAACCTTTTGTAATTACCTTACAGCTGGATTAGCATTGAGATGCAGCTGTTTGAGTAAGACGAAGAGGAGTGAAGTTTAAATCCAGATGAAAGATGACAAAATTGAGAGAGTAGGAGAATAATGGCCATGTGGATAATTTATTTTCTTTTAGGAAATAAGTCCATTGATGGTGTCCTCCTACTTCTATACATTATTTTTTAGAGCACAAGAGAAGGGCCACAGAAATGACCCAGAGGATGGAACAGCTCCCCTACAAGGACAGGCTGATAGAGCTGGGGCTGTTCAGAGTGCGGAAGTGAAGGCTGCAGGGAGATCTGAGAGCAGCATTTCAGTATCTGAAGGGGGGGCTATAAGAAGGAAGGGGACAGACTCTTCCTTTAGTAGGGTCTGTTGTGGTAGGATAAGGGGAAATGGTTTCAAAGTGGAAGAGGGAAGGTTTACAATGGACATAAGGAAAAAGGATTTTGACAGAAGTTTGATGAGGCACTGGAGATGTGGTGGAGATATTCCAGGTCAGGCTGGATGGGGCTCTGAACAGCTTACTGAGCTGTAGGTGTCCCTTCACTGCAGCTGGAGTTGGACTAGATGACCTTTAAGTGTCCCTTCCAACTCAGATGATTTGATTCCATGATTTGCCTGTGACCACTTTAAATGACAAATTTTTAGATTATGATAATTTTCTGTTATAACAACATCTGGTTTAATTACTGAATTCTGTGAATTCACTCAGGCCTGGTTATAATATCATATCTAAAATCTAATACAAGTTGCCTAACATTTTTAAATCCTCATCATCTTGAAGCCACTGAAAATTTAAGAATGTTGGAAAAAATGTGTGACACAGTGCTATCAAAGTTGAAATAATCTCAAAAGTCATATTAACATTGTTTTCCTTATATTGCAAATTTTTTAAGTGACAAAACAGTTCAACTTAGATAAATGTTTTGTCTTCTTGCATACTTTGTATTAAAAGGCTTTGTGTGAGGATCAATCAGCAGCAAATCAAATGTCTCTTGAGCAGTCTAAGAATGATATCACTACACTAACAGATTTGCAAATCAAATACTGGAGAAGTTTCTGAGCATCCATCCCCTACTACCTTAAAATCTTCTTTTGGTTTGATATAGAAATTTCATGCAGGTTGTTTGAAATTTAATACAGCACAGCTGCTAGGAATGTAGAACTTGTATTCAGGAAACATACAGGTGTGGGACAAAGGACATGGTTTAGTTGGGAAATATTGGTGGTAGGTGAATGGTTGGGCTAGATAATCTTGGAGGTCTTTTTCTGCCTTGGTGATTCCATGATTCTATGATGCTATGAACTACTCATCTAATAACACATCTAAAAAATTATTTGGAATATTTGGCAGTGACTCCAGGAAATGTATTGTTTTCTGCTAAATGAAAAAAGCAGTCTTTACTTGCTTATATAATCAGTGTCTTGGTGATTCACATGGCTTTGGGATTTATTTTTTGTTATATACTTTATTTTCCTGTTGTTTCTGTAAGGTGTATTTTGATTTAGTCCTCTGTGGTTCATAACTGCACAGTATGTACCTGCCCACATACTTTATGCATAAGTATCTTGAACTTCATTCATCGTGTGAATGATTTTTTTCTCTCCAGAGGACTCCTAATGCCAAAAGTGGTTGTTGAAGATCATGGTGTGGAAAGAACTGACACTGGGAATCTGGGAAGCGGCATTTACTTCAGTGATTCTGTCAGGTCTGAATAATGACAGTATCTTTTTACTTTATCCTTTGTGTATTCTTTTTACTTTGCAAATGAAGTAGATGTAATGTTTAATAATCTCACAGGTATTTAATTATAAGTAATTTAATTTTTCCTCCTCATCTGTTCAGAAGTACTTGTGTAAGCAGAAATTCTGACGGTGTTTACATCAGTATCAATTGTAATAACAGATGCATGATCTTTCCTTACGTACAGTGCCAGCATTAAGTATTCTTCACCCAGTGAAATGGATGGAACCCGACTCCTGGCGGTTTGTGATGTGGCACTTGGATCCTGCTTAGATTTGTACAAACGAGATTTTTCATTAACTGCTGCCCCATCAGGTTACAGCAGTGTGCACGGAGTCCGCACAACAGCAGGCATCTCTTCAGACTTTGAGGTACTGATCCTACAGTAGTTGAGAAGACACCAACTTTGGGATTTTTTTATACCATTGATAGATAATAGAAGTAGTATAACCTGTATGTCTCAGTTCAGACACTAAATCACTAGACAATAAAACATAAAATCATTTTTGTCAGGTTTACAGGTAAGGCTGTAAGTTATTAGTCATGAAGAGATTGGAAGTTCTTGCTGGAAAGTAATATTTAATATGTTAGTATTCTTTATTTATTGTTACTTAATTATCCTGTAAGTATCCAATCTGTGATATTGAAATTATTACTTATAAAAATGATGTCATTTAGGTTTACCTCATAATAGATAGACATTTTTTAAAATGTTATCTAGAGCTTTGTTCTTACTGTAAAATAGCTTTCTTTGTTTCTACCAGGATGATGAATTTGTTGTGTACAAAACTACACAGGTTAAAATTAGATACGTTGTTAAGTTTTGCCTCGCTGAAGATCAGATAAAACAATTCCAGCCTGAAATTGGGGTGCAAACCGAGCAAGATAACACTGAGTTGGAGTCACAGTGTCATTCACAGAATGAGAGTAAGAAATGTTTTCTGTTTGCATATTGACTTGCTACCTGTGTTCCCTATAAATATGTCACAACTTTTAGAATTCTTGCATCCAGCCAACTTATTAAAAGATAACTTGCAGTTTATTTGTGGGTGTTACTAAATTAGTCATTACAAGGTAGCATCTGTACAGCATCTATTTAGCAGATTTCCTTATAGGTCGATTTCCCAGCAGTTGTTGCAGCTCCTCCTGTCACTGCATGTTTCAAGAGAAGCACAGGAAGCACTTCTGCATGAATCATCAAATGGTCTTTTAATAATTCAAATGCAATGTTTTAAACAAAAACCTTGTAAGACCTTAAAGACCTATTGTGAGCTCTTGATCCCTTAGACAGCCTACAGCTCAACAATGCAGTGCAAGCATTCATGACAGAAAAGGAGTGTTATTTTCAATTTACATGTTCTGAATTGCATAAATGAACACAGGCCATTAATATAGGATTACTATCAAACTCGCTTCCCAAGTGTACATTTAAAAAAAAAAAAATTATAACATTTCACACACTCTTTTCTTCAGGCTATGAATTACCCAGTGCAAATATTTCAAATACAGTGAAAATTGGTCTTCAAGACAGACTGGGAAATCCTGTTCCTCTGGAAAGTGTTCATATCAAGGCAAGGATAATAGACTTTGTAGCACAGGTAAAGTATGCTATGTATTGTCTTCTTCCATGTCAGACCTGAAAATTTATTTCAGTTCTTAAAAAGTGTTTTAACCATTTAAAAAAAAAAAAAAAAAAAAGAGGCAATTCAGTCTTTAAATAAAGGGAAGTCCTGAAGCTGAGTGGAAACTATTTTTATCACAGAATCACAGAATTGTAGGGGTTGGAAGGGACCTCCAGAGATCATCGAGTCCAACCCCCCTGCCAAAGCAGGTTCCCTACAGCAGGTCGCACAGGTAGGCATCCAGGCAGGTCTTGAACATCTCCAGAGAAGGAGACTCCACCACCTCCCTGGGCAGCCTGTTCCAGTGCTCCGTCACCTCACTGTAAAGAAGTTCTTGCGCATGTTTGTGCGGAACTTCCTATGCTGCAGTTTCCAGCCGTTTCCCCTTGTCCTGTCTCCACTCACCACTGAAATTCTCAGAGATGTATTGTCATACAGGTGCCAAAAGCTCCTTGCTCAGTGAAAGTCTTGGCTTTTCTTTTTTTTTGTAAGTTTTCTGTCTCCTGCAACTGCAAATAAACTTTCCACTGCAGCATATGTATTCTGTTCCCTTTTAAAGACTTTGATGAGTTTGCCACCTGACACTGGTGAGAAATACCTAGCATGGAAATATATTTATGTGTTTTGGTTTTACCTGTGGTTGGAAAACCTAAAATAGCTGTTGCAAGTAAAATAGCAATTAATACAAAACAACTTGCTTTCTAGTTTTAAAGTTAGCTAATAAACGTTAACCTGGCAGGCTAAAAGTAAGAGCCTGTGGTGTTGTTGTGGATTGGTTTTATTTGTGTTTCTTTTTTTTTTTTTCCCACTATGTATGCCCTAAGGACACATTCCATCAAGTCACCTGCCTTTTTCTATCCTGAGGCATAAGTCCACAATCTACCCCTGTAACTGAGTTCTGCCTGGCTAAATCTTCATCATGCTAAAGCTATAGTTCCACCGACCTTTGCCATTTCTGTCTTTCTGCACAGGAATCTGTGTTCAGGGGTTTCCAGAGCTAAAGTAGATTTATAAGAGCAAATCGTGTTTTCATTTTTCCTGAAGCCTTAAAAAGGAAAGCAGAGGAAAAAAAAAGGAGAGAGAAGAGTTTAAAGAATTGTTGTTGCATGAGTTATTGCTTAAATTATTCTGACACTCACAACTGTGGTCTGATTCTGTTTTTCTCAAGGGGCATTATATTTATTTTTTTGTCTTGCTTCCTATGGAATTAATTACTTTACAGTATCATCTGTTCTATTGCCCAGTCCACCAGAGCAAAAAGCAACCTATAAAGCTGAGGTACAAAGCATAAACCAGAAATGATGATATAATAAAGGGCAATAAGAATGGCAGCAAGTGGGAATGAGGAATTCCTGGGGTTTTGTTAGGACACAAAAGAAGTAAAGAGAAGAGCAGATATGAAAAGAAAGTCAGATGCAATCTGCTACCTCAGAGACAGAAATTCTGTCACTGGAGGACAGATGCTACACATGCAGAATTAACACAGGCTTTCACAAACATCCCCTTTGGTATCTTAAAAATAGATCTTTGCAGTTTGGTTTCTTCTTCCTTCTTGTTTAGATGTTACTAGCTTTGAAACTATTACAGGCATGTGGCAGTAGTGACTACTTATTGACAGGCAATACCTTGGCAGTTCCAGCTCTGCTAGTACATCAGATAACTTTTATAAGGTCATGGTTTACTCTTCTTCTAGAGGAGATTTAATTAAAGATTTAGAGAGTAGAAATCCTGCAGTTCCTTGCATGTTCAGGAGATACCTATTTGTCAAGCACCGGTGAATGTTACACCTTAGTTTCTAATGTATAAATAGATCTTTAGATTGTGGTACACATGTTGGTATCTTGCAGTGCAATTATTCTGTTAAACTGATGTCTAACTGATGATACTGATGTTTTAGAATTGCAGAATTGTGAAAAAAAATATATTCATTTCAGGTAGTGATGTTTCAGACCTACACCAATCAAAACAGTAGTCCAATTGAAGCTAAGTATGTTTTTCCTTTGGATGATAAAGCTGCTGTTTGTGGATTTGAAGCTTTTGTCAATGGAACACACATCATTGGGCAGGTAAAATGTTACTGTACATTAAGCTTGATGCAGCTCCTTCAGTTTCAGGATTTGAAAGCACTTGTTTAGCAGTGAAGATGTGCGATACCAACGTTTTGTTTTCTCTCAAGTTCTTTGTTGTTAGCCCTTGACTGGATTGCAAGGTAGTCATGTCATGTAAGAGAATATTGGCTAAGTGTTCCACATACAGGGATGAAAGCACTCATTTTGGAACATATTTCATAGGTTAAAGAAAAGCAACAAGCGCATAGAGAATATCGCAAAGCTATCAGTGAAGGTGATGGAGCTTATCTACTGGACCAGGATGCACCGGTATGTTGGAAATCATGGTTTCTGACCCATTTGAAGATTTTGCATTTCTCACGTTAGAGATAAATCTTTTCTGATTGTGAGTCATGTTTTTGTTGGGAAGCTGCAATTTCTTTGGACTATACATCTGGTCCTTGTAAAACACTATTGCTCTTTCTGTAAACATGCACCACACCTTGTATAAAAGAGATATTTCTCTCCTTGGAGCTTACCTTTGTAACTTTGTAAATCATAACTTTTTTTATTTTAATAACAGACTTTTAAATTCAGTTATTTTTGATTAGTTTTGCCCCGAAATCTCAAAGAGCTATTGAAAGCTTAACATTTCTTGTCTTACTATCATTTTTCATTACACTTCTGCAAAACCAAGTGGTATTTTCTTTGTTAGCCTTTGGTTTAAGTGTGCTTAACCATCAATTAAATTATTGTTTTGGACAGCCTGGGCTTTAATAATTTCATTAAAGATAGTCTTTCTTTTTTTTTTTTAGGATATTTTTGTAATAACTGTTGGAAATATATGTCCAAACTCTACAGTACTGATCAAAGTCACCTATATCACTGAACTGACTTGCCAGAATGGTTGTATCACCTTTCATATGCCTGCCTCTGTGTCCCCATGGCAACAGGACAAAGCACTGAATGAAAACACACAGGTTTGTTGGAATACAATCTTGAAATAGCATCTTCTTTTGAAGCAAAAAAAAAATTGTGCTTAGGGGATTGCAGTCACACAAGAGTAAGTTCATGATGGCCTTTTAGTTTCTTCTCTTTTTATTAAAAGATAATCGTTTGTGTCACTCTTGTTATGACAAAGCATTGTGAACACAAACTTATGAGTGGTGTGATTGGTGGAAAGCCTGTAGGATGTCTAAGGATTTATTTACTCAGGCAGAACTTCAGAAGTTGACTTGAGTTGGAACATGGTTAAACTAAATTTTGTATTTTGAGTTATCTGCTGTATCTGTGCTTCTGTTCCTCCTTTAAAGCGCTTTAGGAAATTAGGCATT
Organism: Lagopus leucura; assembly: GCF_019238085.1. Taxonomy (NCBI): domain Eukaryota; kingdom Metazoa; phylum Chordata; class Aves; order Galliformes; family Phasianidae; genus Lagopus; species Lagopus leucura. The sequence continues at coordinate 1,734,121 of NW_024962262.1, forward strand.
GTGAATCTCCATCATTAAACAGCAGCTAAGCATCTGCTGAACACTCTCTTTTATCCATCTTATTTCTCTGATAAGGTTTCCCATCTGTTTCTTTCATGTCCCTGATGGCTCATGAATTGTACAGGTGGGAGGGGAGGTCATCTCTGTTTAAATGCTGGCAAGGAGCCACAGGTGGTCCTTGTGGTCCTAGTCCTCATGAGATCATGTAGCTGTGTCATATGTCTGACTAGTCATGCTTTCTGCTTCAGAGCTGTATTACTGGGAGTTCTGAAGTTCACTGTGCCTTTGGGAGACAAGCACATGCAAATTCAGCTGAATTTTAGCTGCACTGATACTTGGATGACAAGGCTGTATGAATGAATGACGTAAAAAAGGTTGCAGGCAATCCCATTTTAGTGATAGAAGGAGCTCCAGCTGAAGTATCAGAAGTATCGGGAATTACATGCCAATATTTCGTAACTGGTGCAATATAAGATTTTTTTTTTTTTTTTGTAGGATACAATAAAAAAGATTTGTGTTAAACAAGTAGAAACACTGAAAAAGTAAGTTGCTTTCATTAATGTTATTTTACTTATTATACCTTTAAATCATTCACTTAAAATGTGTGTGTTTAACCTTGTTCTATTTATTCTGAAATTTGCATTGAGAGACTAGTTTAATTTCATCTTTCTTTCTTATCTGTTGTTATCCTTAGATTGGTAATATCACAAATACTTCCCTTTGTTTCAGAAACATTTCCGTTACGAAGGATTATACATAAATTCCCAAGTCACAAAGCTTAATGAGCCTACATGATCTTCATATTTTCAGTATCACTGCACTTAACATTTTAGCCTTTGCACTTGCATTTTAAATTAAAAATACAATTATCTGAAACTATAATGCTGTTGTCAAAGTAAGACTTCTTGTAAACAAAATATTCCCAGAAATGTTTCTGCATAAGGCCATCCTCCATCAGAATCACAAGGAATGCAGGTAGCAGTAAATATGTTAAAACTTATGTTTTTCAGGGAATTGAATTGTCCTTACTAGAAGCACATGAAAAGAGTTTTTCATGAGCATGTTCTTGTTTCTTCTCTGCTCTATCTGCAAAGCTGGCACAAAGCCACATCCATTGCAATTTTCTCAACTTGTATTTAATCCTGAAATAATGCTCCCTATTATTACCTTGCTTTTATTCAGTACAATTACTGTTGGTTAGTAGAAATACTGTACTGACTTGCTAAAGATCTGGTGCCATTTCTGGCATAAATGCATCAAGAACAAATTTACAAGTTCTTACAAAACACATCCTGTTGTAGAAAAGGTATTTAAAATAATGATTTAATTTAATTTTGTTGTGAAAGGATAATTCAGCTAGAAAATATAATAAGTGGGGAAACACTTAAGAACAGTTATTGTGTGAGGACTGAGCTCAGGTATCACTACTTCACTCTTTCCAGAATCAGGTCCTAGAATCAGCAATACAAAGACATTCAAGTTAGCTGCAAACATTTATATAATGCTTAGTGATATATATTTTCTGGCTTCAGTCTGGTTCTGCAGCTGCTCTGGGACTGTGCATACCCACTGTACATTTTATCCACAAGCATCTTAAGGATAATGGAGGTGTGACTATAGGTAGAAAATAATTGCTCGTACACATTGCAAAGGATGCACAAATCCATCGTACAGTCAATAACACCAAGGTTAGGACTCCAAATAGCCAAGAGTATTTTTTAAAGGGGACTCATTCGACAAAAGTGTTGTAAGGCTGGCTAATGCAAAACTACATACTGAGGAAATAGTTGTAGCCCTACAGACCTACAGCTTGGGAGATTATATCCTGGAATATAGTGACTATCTGTAACCCAGCATTGTGGTAAGTAAACAACCTGGAATGCACAACCATTGTGATAATATGGCAAAAGTAGCTAATGGAATCCCAAAACGTGCTAACAAAGAAGTAATGAAGAGAGAAAATAAACTTATGAGGCCAGACTGGCTGAAATTAAAAAAAACAATGAAGAAAAAAACCCATCACCTCCAACGAAAACAGCCTGTAGGCCACACACATTGAGCTCCAGCTACAATCTGGGAAGTGTTTCCATGAAACATTATATGCTATCTTGTGTTTTGTATGCATCCTACTTCTTGTTTTCTGTGATACCACCTATCAAGTTGCTTTTGATGTCATTACAGAAATAAACGAAGAAGACTGAAAGTTCAAGCTGAATTAAAAATAAGTATAGTTTTAGCAGTGAAGATTGTTGAAACAGTTACACAGGGAAATATGATGAACTTGCCTTCTCTGAAAGCTAGTTTAATAGCCTTTTAAGAAGTTTTGCTTTAGATAAATAAAAACATTGGGTAAAATGAAGAGATGGTTGCATTACATAATATATTATACAGACAGTCATGTCAAATGACGTCTTCTCCATTCTGACCTTTTAACCTGTGAATGCCCATTGGGAATCAGCGTGGTAACTCTTTCGGACAGAAATTTGTCGAAGTAGTTCAGAATTCTTCATCCCATCCAGACAGTTAAATAGGACAGGAAACATAGCTCATTCTCGTAGTGACATCCTGGCATGCAGATTAATCATTATTTCGGTGGAGAGGAACCTCGTGAGCTTCAACAAGGGCAAGTGTAGAGTCCTCTCCATCTGGGAAGGAATAACCACACACATTAATACAGGAGTGCATTAAAAAGAGCGTGACCAGCAGGTCTAGGGAGGGGATCCTTCCCCTCTACTCTGCCCTGATGAGGCCACAACTGGAGTCCTCTGTCCAGTTCCGGGTTCCCAAGTTCAAGAAAGACAGAGAACCACAGGAGAGTCCAGCAGAGGGCTGCAAAGATGATTAGGGGCCTGGAGCACCTCCCTTAGAGGGAGCTGAGAGACTGTTCAGCCTACAGAAAAGACTGAGAGGGCATCTTGTCAACACTCATAAATATCTAATGAGTGGGAGCTCGGTGGATGAGGCCAAGCTCTTTCAGTGGTGCCTGGTGACAGGACAAGAGGCAACAGGTACACAGTGGAACACAGCAAGTTCCATACTAACACAAGAAGGAACTGCTTTACTGTCAGAGTGACAGAACACTGGAACAGGCTGCTCAGAGAGATTGTGGAGTTTCCATCTCTGGAGATACTCAAAACCAACCTGGATGCTTTCCTGCTATAGGGAAGCCTAATTTAGGAGAGGGTTGGATTGAAGGATCTCCAGAGGTTCCTTCCAGCCCTGCATTTTGTGATTCTGTAATTCAAATGACCACCATTTACTTCTACTCTCCTTATTTAGCAGATTCTCCTTGGATATGTCTATTGAGATGCCATATAGCATTGAAAGCCTACACAGTTGGACACATAAACTTAAGATAAAGGTAAATTAATTTCTCTATAGCTGTTCCTCTGCCTTAGAAGTTCTGCCATGCATTTTAAAAGGAACTTTAATCCTAGGAAATATGTGTGCAAGATTTGTGTGACTTTGTGCAGTATTCATCCCTCAACCTGATAGGTTCTGTTTTTCTCAGATGAATAATTCTGTTGTTTTGAATCCTTTTTGTTTTGTTTGTCTTCAAGTGAATGATGTTTGAAAGAATATAGTATGTAAATAGCAACTATACCTTTAAAGATTAATATAATCTTTCTGGAAAAGATCTCTGTTACTACCCCTATTAAATGTTTTGTTTTCATTCCCTATCCTCACGAATCACAATTTTATTTTGTACAAGTAAAACATATTCACTGTACAGTTATAAACTGAGATTATGCCTGTTTTTTCCTCTCTTCCAGAAAACAGAATGCAAGGCTGTAATTAAGACCGTAGACAACAGTTCTTTGGACAGCAGTGGCTTTGGTCTAGATATATGGATTTCTCATGCCTATGCACCCCGAATGTGGGTAGAGAAGCATCCCAACAAAAATAGTGAGGTATGGCACACCTGTCATAGTTTATGAGGTAATATGTTAAAACACAATAAACAGATGGACACCATAGGCAGTGTTCAATAGAATCTTGGTGATTTTCTTTTATCCTTTGCCTTGGAATGGAGTGAAGGTTGAGGTGCATTTTCAACAGTGTCCATTCACATTTCAGTTGAAACACGTTTTTCTAACAAACTGTTGTGCTGCTGCTTGTACTTCTCAGAAATGTGACCGTACTGCTTAAGTGGATGATGGCAGTTATGACAACAGAAGACAATACCTGTAAATTGTTTTTAAATTGGAGTAAAGAACTGAATGCTGTTTGCCAACGAGTGAATTGGATTGTAAAATTAAACAAAAAATATTCTGTTTTCAATTTTTCATGTGGAACTTGAGGTATAGCTAAAGCACAGGAAAATTGCACTTTTCAAGAATTTAAAGTAAATGAAATATATTTGGTAAAATTTTCAAATATTACTTTATTCTGCTCTCATTCGTAATGAGGAAAATGAAGATGCGTGGGTACATTTCCAGTGAAAAAGTATTTGTTCACTGCACTGATTTTGTTTCTCTCTTTGTAGGCTTGCATGCTTGTATTCCAACCAGAGTTCGAAGCAGCATTTGATGAAGAGCAGCTGTCCAGTGAAATTATTATTTTACTAGATTGCTCAAATTCTATGGCAGGTTCAGCTCTATTGCAAGCAAAGCAGATTGCTTTACATGCCTTAAAACTGCTTAGTTCCAGACAAAATGTAAATGTAATCAAATTTGGCACAAGTGAGTTTCTTTGTTTCTTTCCTAACTGTAAGCCACCTTTTACTTGCCACGACTCAATTTTATGTGCATCATTATTATCAAACCAACTTAATACACTGCAACTTGGAACATGTAGTAGTGTGATGCATTTCTATCCTGATATTCTAGTCGTGAAACTTAAACTTGTGTTTCCAAGCGTTGATAAATATTAATATTTCAGTGCTCTTAACATCTACCTTTGTTTACAGATTTCTCAGAATTTTCTTCATTTTCAAAGAATACCTTCAAGGATTTGGCATCACTAACTGAGTTTATTACAGTAAGTAAATCAATTTGGTTGTATACTAAAGAACACTTCTTGGAAAGGAATGGTTATCATTACAAAAGTTACCCAACTTTTTCTTTTCTTTAGGCTAGCTTCTAAGGATTTTTTTAAATAATGTTATAATTTTTATAATTATTTACCCTAGTAACAAGCACAACCACATCTAAATATTAATTCCACTACGGTTTAAAGTAATTGCTTAAGTTGTTATTTTGAAAGTAAGTAGGTATCTGTATTAGGAAAGAATTACAATGTTTCCCGCTAAAATAATCCTTTGGAGCTCATGCTTCTTGTTGCCTGCCCACAGCAGAAGAGGGGAAATTATTTACTTCATATAATCACAGAATGGCTGAGGCTGGAAGAAAGTCATCTGCTCCAACCTCTGCTTGAGCTGGGAAACCTAAATCAGGTTGCTCAGCACCATGTCTAGGTGGCTTTTGAAAATCTCCAAGGAGGGAGAGTTTACAGTTTCTTAGTCTGTTCCAGTACTTTGTTACCTGCACAGTAAAGAAGTGCTTCCTGATGTTAAGCTTTATCATTTGTAAAAGAAGGCAGCATTTAGATGGGCCAGAGGACTTTTATTGAGAAAAAAAAGTGCTTTTGTCATCAGAAGATCAGATGTAAACTATTTAGGATGAACAGGTTTGGTTTGTTCTATGTTCTAGTATGCTCTTCATCTGTAAATAAAGCTTCTTGATGCTAGCATAATACTTGAGATGCTAACATAATGCATGATAAGGTGCAAATGATTGATGCAAAGTAACACAGAGGGGAAAAAGGTGCTAACTGTACCTGTATGATGTTGGGCTTCCTGCAGTAGAGAGATGCTGGAGCCACATTAAATAGCCCTTTTTAAACCAGGGCCCACCATTCAGCAGCAGGCAAACAGGCAAACACTTAGGTAGATGTATAAATCTGTGTTGCTCTGGTGTCTTGAATGCTGTAGATACTTCTGGTCACTCCATCTCAAAACAAAGGGCTGGAGATAGAGAAAGCAAAGATAGCCAGGTATATGGAAGACATGCTGTATGAGGAAAAGACTTTTCCTGATTTTTTTTAGTTTCAGTTGCATCCTTACACAGTCATCTCTTCCAGGATAAACAGAGAGGAAGAGGAGAATAGGAATGGTGATTTGCTGTTCCTCACCTCTGATGGTCATAGCACACCCAGCAAATGATCCATCAGCAGATTTTAAAGAAAAACTAAAGCGTTCTTGTCACACTTGAGGGCAAATTATCCTTCAGTTCAGAAGTGGGATAGGCAGATTAAAAGATAGAGCTGTAAACAGCTTGTGGATGCAGTAATGTGGATAAAAACTCCAGAGATTCCCAAAGCACGGATTACTGAAATTTCTGAGAATTTTGGGAAGATTTATAATTGCTGTTATGCATTTTGCCTATGAAAAATGTTTATTGCTTAAACCAGAGAAGATACCGAATGCCATCAACCTCAAGCTCCACCTCTAATAATTACGAAGAGCAGAAACAAAATAAAAGTTAATAATTAATAGTTTATAGTTAAATAAATATATAGTAAGTAACAAATCAATTATGTACTAGGTGTTATTTTAGAAAAGATAAATCAAGTTCAAACTAACATTTTAATACTTTACTTTTCAGTCTGCTACAGCAACAATGGGAAACACTGATTTATGGAAGAGCTTGCGTTACTTAAGTTTGCTATTTCCTTCTCAAGGACATCGTAACATTCTTCTTATATCTGATGGACACATTCAGAATGAGAGTGTGACCTTCCAGCTTGTGAAAGATAACGTCCACCATACGAGGTTATTCACATGTGGTGTTGGGTAAGCACCGCGTTGGATTTTCTTTTAAAGCACTGGTATTTTATTTGAAGTGAGAGATTAGTAAGCTGGGAAGTGCCAGATGCTTGGGTGCTATCTTAAAGATCTATATATATTTAGATTAAATGCAGAAATGTTTGCATATCTTTAATAACCAAAAAGAAAAATACGTAGAGTAAAATACCTACAGTAAAGTTAATTCTATGTTCAGATAGCCTTACCTATTCATATCTTTCCTCATTATAACAACTTTCCTTTTTAAAGGTAAAATCAGAAAGTATGAGAGTTAATACTTTAAAACATTGCATTTCATGTTTTGGTTTAGTATGATTTCGGTAGTGGAATTTCAGTGTAACATTAATAGTTGTACAATTTCATTATTTCATTTTCATTTCTTTTGTAAAGACAGTGTAAGCATTAGGTTCCCAAACCTGTGGTACATTTCACTGCTGGAATGCAAGCTACTTCAAAATGATGTGAAAATGAACCTCCTCCACTCCAAACCAGTTTCTGTCGTTCAGGGCAAATCAGGGAGTGACTGTGTCAACTTTTTTTGCTAAACATCCAAATTCACACTTCCTCCTCCCAAATGGAGACAGGAGAAAGGAGACATGATTTCTCTATTACATGTGTGCTCCCAATCCGGAGGAGGGGAGCAAGAGCAACTGCTATCACTGTAACTTAGCTCAGATCTTCTACAATGATGGCAATATTAGAGAGAATGTAGCTTGGGAACATTTGTTATGAGCTATCTGTGTTAGAGACCTCAGGAACAAGTAAAACCTCATTGAAATTCATTGTAATGTACTTCAATTGTTCAGTTTTGTTGTTTTTTTTTTTTTTAAAGGCAAGGTATGTACTCACCTGAAATGACTTTGGAAAAAAGGACTTACAGCTAGGTATTTCACATTGCCAGGCATAAGTGGGAAGAAGTCAGATAGTATTAGCTTCTTACTATTCCTTGGGAGGGAATGCATCAAAATAGAGACCAATGGACACCAATGGTAGGGTCCTGTTCTTCTAGAACATCTTTTACCTTCTGCACGGCTCTGCCAACATTCCCCAGTTCTCACAGCCATGAGCCCTCTAACAGCACTGCACAAGCACCCCTCAGCCCATGGGCCAAGCATCCCAGTACAGTTCCAGTGTATTCACATGTTTTAACTATAACAGAATTTGCATCAACTCACAATAAAGAGCAGATGGTGCGTGCCTCCTTACATGCTAACATCCTTTTTAAAGTACTTACAGTCATATTGTGTTCATTTTCAGCATATTTACCTTCATATTCTTGTAATGACAGAATTAGGCCTGGGGATGGATTGTCTCAGTGCTGATAGGCTAAGGAGACATGGCTTTTAATAGCTCCTCAAGACCTGTAACACAAATATGATGGTGCTAATGTGCAGCAGTCTGCTTTCAGGAGGTGGGATCTGTGTTTAATGTTAAATTCATTGTTAATGTTAATTCAATGTTAATTCATTGTTAAACAATGAATTGGGAAAGAGTTGTGAAAGAGAAGTTGGCTCTATGGTTGGTACTTCTGTGTCAACAGAGTTGTTTAGAAGGCTGTATTAGTACAGAATAGTCATCATTATCACAGTTCTGTCTGTGACAATTCAAGTGAATGAAAAAAACCATAGAATCATAAAATAATTTGTGGTGGAAAGGATCTCAAAGACTATGCAGTTCCAACCCCCTGCCATGGGCAGAGACAGCTTCCACTAGATGTTATGTGTTCCTGTTATGAAACATAGCCTTACTATTTGTACAATTTTTTCTCAAGGAGATTTGGTGACAGTTCAGTAGGTTTCTCTAAAACAATGCTATAATGCTGTCAGGACTGAATCTACCTGTCTGACAAAGAATCAACACGTAATATTCTGTTTCTCACTCACAATAACTTTCATCTGCTTAATTGTTCTCCTGTAATACTCCCTAAAGCTCTCTTTGTCTATAGCTTCATAGCAGCCAGAGCTGGGGAGCAGAGCTGATAAGTATTATCGTATCGATTATGTTTTCCAGAAAGTAAGATTCCCTAATTGATTCTGGATTTAGCTGTAAGATGATTGTCCCCATACTAAACAGTTCTGCTGAGACTGAGGTTAATTAGATGAATCAATTAGTTAACGTCATTTTTATGATCCTTATTAGTGTTGGACATTAGTTAATTTCTCTTCACATCCTTGCATTAGGATATGGAGACACTCATATGCCTTGTAATTTCCTCAAATATTATTGGGAAATCTGTAATTCAGCAGCACCTTCATTGGCTCAGTCACTGTCAGTTGGTCCATATCCTGAAAAAAGTATGGAATTAAAAGTATTTAAATTCAAAAAACGTGCAGTAAAAATTAAAACCAAGACATCTTAAATGGTATGAGAAGTAGAAAAGAGATCGTATGACTTAATGATTTGATTCAGTAATTACATTACATAAGATTTGTTTTTCTCTTTAGTTCCACAGCAAATCGACACATGCTGAGATCTTTGTCCCAGTATGGTGCTGGAGTGTTTGAATACTTTGACTCGAAATCAAAGTATAACTGGGAGGCAAAGGTACACTTACAAATGCTGAATGTATTCCATATGTGATCATTGTCTGATATCTCAATATCTGATACTGAACATTTTCAGTATCTCAAAATGGGAGTTACTAATTCTTCATTTCATGGTTAATGGGGCTTATTACAATAAGAGGGGCAGTTGATAGAAATGGAGGGAGAAATGCTTGTCTGTCAAGTCTTCTCTTATTTTAAATAGAAATGCATAGATATTTAGAAAGGGAAGTATTTGGTTTGAGTGTTCCAAAGGTTTCAGGAGCATGCCTTGTTTTCAGCAGGAACATGTGCTACAGCGGAATATTGATAAGTTCTTTGATAAGGGAAGGAATTTGTCACTGTACTTGCCCCACTTTCCTATTCCTACTGGTCACTGAATGTTAAAAACAATGTTAAAAAAAACAAGAAAGCCATGAGTTCATTTTTCTAGCGCCTTTGAAAGAGGTCTGTGCTTTTTGTAAGTGCAATAACCCCAACTTGGAAAAAAGATGATGAAATTTCAAACTTTGTAAGTAACTCTCCCTGCATGGAAAAATATAGTTTCACTTCTGTCATAGCTCACAGTCCATCTACAGCATCGTCCTTGCTGTAATGTGGAGGGTTGTAGCAACTGCATGCCAAAACTTTTGACTGTTGGTACATCTGGAAGATACAGGCAATCTAGGACTCCATGTGCAGTGCTTCTCAGTTTCCCAGTATAGTTCTGTGCCTACAGCTCTGTCCCGTGCCTTGAATCTGGTCCCTCCTGAAACAGTGACAGTATAGAAGGGACTGCAGCATGGCTAGTATCTGGCATGTTTTTGGCAGGGGAAAGGACTGAAAATGTAAGTTTATTCTTTTGCTCGTCTGGCTGCCATTTGAATGATACATGCAGAATTATCCAAAGCAGACCATGGAGATGTGCAGAACACAGAGATGTGCAGAACTGTTCACACATTTCAGAGTTCCCACACAGGAGGTGCTGGGTGTAGCAGACCACATTCTCTAAATTTTTTGCCAACCTGAAGAAAGTTCAGTCTCATATCTCACTTAAAAGCCAGTGCAATAATGGCTTAGTGATTATCCTCACTACCTCAAAGCATTAGACTCTTTTACCAATATGTGGTGACAATTTTACAAGTACATGCCCTTAGTTGTACCAAAAATAAAAATTGAAAGAAAAAGAAAAGGAAAAAGGAAATATGTTATTTTTGTATCAAGAGATTATATTTTCTCTTAAAAGCCTAGAAGCAAACAGAGCTAATTTGTTTTCAATCTTTACACAGATACAGAGCCAAGTATCTAGAATATTTTCTCCAGGATGCAGTTCTGTTTCTATTAAATGGCAACAGTTTGATATAAATGCACCGAAGCCAATGCAGGCTCCTGCTCAAATACAGTCTTTGTTTACCAATGAGAGGCTTCTCGTCTATGGATTTGTCCCTCACTGTACTCAGGTAAAGACTGGGATACATACTGCTGGATGGAAATCCACAGCTGAAGAGATTGCAAGATGTACTGTGTTATATTATGTCATGCTTTATCCAGCACGCTTTTAGCTTCTTTACTGCTAAATATAATTCAATATTTAAATTATTAGTCTTCCTAGTGAAGTGCAGAGAGGAAAAGGATACCTTATTTAATGTTCAAGTCACTGGACTTTGATAAATACAGGATTCCTTTCTTTGCAACTGTCCCCTTGTTGTAAGGGGAAATGTTTTTAAGTATAGCCATGCAGAGAGACAGACTTGAGTTACATTCAGGAATCAGGATAGCATTCATGCGTTCTGGTAGCACAACATAACAAGAGAAGGAAACTTGTTTGTTTTTTTTCATTATAGGCCACCTTAAGGGCGATAATAAATGACCAAGAACTACAAACTGTGGTGTCAACTACTGAATTACAGAAGACAACAGGAACGGTGAGTTTGTGCAACACTGTCTGTGCACACAACAGTGAGCGAAGCTGCTTTAAGCAACAACGTGCTGCACTGTGCTTCTTTGAGTGAGCTGAAACTTCTGGTTTCAGTAACTTTTTTATTTTTGCTTCTGATGTTTTAGCACAGACCAGCAGTCTTCAGGCTTTTAAAGGGAAACTGTTTTACATACAAATGTCAGGTTTCTAACTCAAAACTTCAACTTTTCAAAACAGGAGATGCTACTTCTTATTCTGATAATTTATTTGGGCTCCAGTTTTATCCTTGCATTGGCAGCTCTTCAGGTGAATTCTGCATGCTGCCTCATTCTCTCTCAAGTTGTAAATTGTTTCCATGTGGACAATCTGCTTACTAGTTTTTAATCTTTTAAAATGTCAAAACATTAAAGTGTTACTAACCTTTCAGTTGCTTCAGTAACAGTGAAATAAATAACTGGAGAGAATTTATATAGAGAAAAGCACAGCACCAATCTTGAAAAGGCAAACAAGCTAAAAAGAACCATTTATTAATCTAATGGGTGCCTACGCTTTAAAAACCAACTGAATAGTCAGCCTTCAGTATTGATTCTGATAAGGCTGTCATCCTTTCCCCACTGAAGAGCTGATTTGTTTTCAAATTGAAAAGATTTTGCTCCCTATTTAGTGTAGTCCACTTTGAAAACTAATACTGTGGGTTGCAGTATTAGAACAGCTCGTTTCCCAGGATATGTTCTAATACAGACAAGTGGGACTGGCAAGTAGAAGCAATGTGTTTGCTTAACACAAAGGATTTTTGTTTTTTAAAAAAATTCTGTAGTACAAATTCCAGATGTAGTTTAAAAAATGCAGCTTTGAAAGGTGTCAGGTGATAAGACAAAATGTTGAAAAACAGGACCAAATTAGAAACCATTATTTCTAATAATTCTTGATGTTTTAGATGAACCCTGAGCATTCCTACCTGTTTCTTTTGCCAGTTCACCTAAGATCAGAAGTAACTACTTGCTTATGAGGTTATCTTAAGAAGTGGCTCCCTTCAGCATCTACTGTTTTCTTCCAAAATGAGCCACTAGGAATGTTGAGCAATTAAACCTGGAATACAAAGTACTTTGCCATGTCACCTCCATGGTGCTCTTTCTCTTTGTTACCTTTAATATACCAAGCCAAAAAAAAAACCACCATTTTTCTTTCCTATGAAAGAGTGGTTCCATTTTAAAAAGGACTATCTGATTAATAGAGTTCAGTACTTCCCTTTTCTGCATACAAACCCTCAGGTCAAAACTGACTTGATTGTGGTAGACCTAATGATTCTTTGAAAGTTAAACTCAATGTACTTTTCCCCGAAATTCTGTAGTTTTATGCACAGGACTCATTTACCCCCAGCTATCTAGATATTCCTGCTTAAGTCTGAGGTGATTGCCCAGGTTCCATTTGCAGTTACTGGAGAGAGATTTTTTTTCTTCCAGAAAGGGAATTCTCCCTACTTGTTTTAGGTGGATGTTTCAAAATTAGATTAATTACCTGAATTTTCTGCATTCATTTATTTGCTTTTTCTCATCCTTGACTGGCGAGAATGTATGCAACAAGTGAAGACCTGATTATCTTTTAGCTTGATAACATTAAGTAAAATAAAAATACACCTTAGGTGCAAGTTATGGTTGCTTGTTAAATGCAGAATTACCTTGCCCCTAGAAAACTGGATTCTGTGTACATATGGAAGCTATTTGCCTGATGGGGGATTTTGTAAATAAAAGGAAGAATTTTAAATATATATATATTTATTAGTAGTATTATCACCTTTGTTTTCTTTTCTAGGTGCTACACAAACTCACAGCAAGAGCTTTCATTAGGGACTATGAAGATGGTATTCTTCATGAGAATGAAACAGAGCATGAGGTTTGATAATCTAAAAGCAGAAAATTTAAAATGTGTATTTAAATGTCAAATAGCAAACGTTTCAATCGAATAGAGATTTTTTTGCCATGTGACTTTTTTTGTTGCAGTTCCAGTGTCACTTTATGGTTAAGGTTACCATGTAGTAATACATTTTCCCACTAAATGAGATTTTGAAGAATTTTGAGACCGTCTTGTGTTCTTCCCCATTATAAGAATATCTTCTCTGAGCATAATGTGTGTACATTTTTCCTAACCTATACTTGTCATGGCACGCTGTTGGTGGTTCTTCTTTCCCTGTGGCATATAACATTTTTGTTTCCTGTAGTTCATACTAGTACAGGAAAAGTCCTTATCTTTTGTATAGGATGGGGTGGAATACAATGGCACTCCTCTCTGTCCAGTTCTGGGCTCCCCAGTTCAAGAAAGACAGAGAACTACTGGAGAGAGTTCAGTGGAGGGCCACAGAGATGTTGAGGGCCCTGAAGTATCTCCCTTAGGAGGAAAGGCTGAGAGACTGGGACTGTTCAGCCTGGAGAAGATAAAACTGAGAGGGGATCTTATCAGCACCTATAAACATTTAATGGGTAGGAGCCAAGTGGATGGGGCCAGGCTCTTTTCAGTGGTGCCCAGCAACACGATAAAAGGCAGTGGGCAAAAACTGGAACACAGGAAATTCCATCTGGACATGAGAAAAAACATCTTTACTTTGAGGGTGACAGAGCACTCAAATAGGCTGCCTAGAATGGTTGTCTCACTAAAGAAAATGCATGCCCCTGTCCAAAGGTAAGAGTAGAGAAAGTTAGAAGGCATAGGCAGTTAGGCAGACCAGTATATTCGCAAGCTCTTCCTTTTACATATCCCAATTTTGAGTACATTGGTGTGTTTCTATATTCAGTTCTTACATCTGTTGATTTTATCTGATTATGTTTTTTCTACCTCCTGCATTTAATCGTGAACAATCTAGATGAAGAAGCAAATCTTGAAGAACATGATTATACGTCTCAGTTTGGAGAACTCGATTATAACCCAGTTTACAAGCTTCATTGCGGTTGAGAAGAGGGTACGTTTTCTATTAAATGTCTTGCTCCCTCTATCTTATCTGTCAGAAGATTCTAAATTATTTAACCTTACACATATCAAAACCAATCTTCATTTAGCTGAACAATGTTTATTAGTTTAGAAATAGAGACAAAGCTATGATTTTTGAAAATATTTTTATTTCTTCTGCAATACAGTGAGCTATTTTTGTTATCTTTCTCATATATTGCGCGTCTTCAGTTTACAACAAAACCTTGTCAGTCAGCATATTCCTGTTGGGAATTGCCACAAGGGTTTGCAGTTTGTGCTAGAACTGTGGAAGCCAAATTGTTCAAAGAGCAAGACCATATGAAGTGCACTTATTAATCCTTCTTCATGCATAACCACAGAGCAGTTTCATAAGGAAGTCACAATACCAAACTGTAGCAAACTGGCCACCTTGGTTATGAATTACTGAAGAAATAGGTTTTGTATGGCAAAAGTCATTTGAGGAGAGTCTGTGTTGGGTGGTAATCACAGAAGGAAACCACAACTTGATTGTATTAAGAATTATCATTAGTATCAGTATTCCTATAGTATTAGAAATTCCTTTACTGGGAATACATTGTTCCTCAGTATAGTCAAAAGTCAGAAGTTAGATTTACTGCTTATTGGTATACACTGAGTATTTTTAACGTTCTACTGTATCTGCTTGTTCTGTTTTCAGTATGTTTTGAATGCACAAATAAAAAACTCACTCTCTGTTATGGCAGATTTTTTTGGTCTAACAGCCACCAAAACTAAGAATTAAACAAAGACTGAAGAGAATTCTCAAGTTTATAACTGTGATGAATTTTATTTTAGGATACTAGTGAAATTTGTTCTGCTAATGTTCCAAACATCCTGGAAATTATAGCTCAAGAAGATGTTGATTTTTTACCTTACATGAACTGGGAACAAAAGCCAGTGGGATCCGGCGTCTTATTTTCAGAACCTTACGGGATGCCTCCATGTGATGTATGTTCTTGTCACTAACATTTCTGGTGTATTATCCAGTTGTGGTGCTGTATTGTATGTGATAAGATACAGTTGTTGTTTATGACATTTCTTCAATTTCTGAATTATCTAGAAAGAAATTAGTTCCACACTGGATGCTTCTTTCTTTTTTTCCTCCTGCTAGCAGGTTGTTGGATAGAGGTGCGTGGGGAGGGTGGGTCCATCTAGGAAGATCAAGGTTTTGACGAGATGAGAAAATCCTGAACTAGTGAAATAGGCTGTTTGTTAGTTATGGTAGCTCTTGCCTTTGGAAACTAGCCAGCAGGTGTCATTCTATTAGTTCTTAAAGTCTTACCAGGTAAAGGTTTCCTCCACATTTCGTAGGGGAATCACTTAAATCATTATTTGTCTATTAAATTATCTTGTACGTGACCATGATGTGCATTTAAAACAACTGAGAAACATCGCCTTAACCTGTAGTCTGTAATGTAAGTATTGAGATTGTGGATTATTTAGAATTGTGTCTGTTGTTTGTACTGTAACTAAGCTCAAAAGAAGGCAACTTATCAATGGGTATAAAAACATGAAGCAAAGGTGCAAAGAAGAGGGAGCCGGGCTCTTTTGAGTGATGCCTAGTGCCAGGACTAGAAGCAATAGCAGTGCATCATGTGAGCTTCCCAGCTTGAGACAGCACAAGCAGGATTCACGTTTCAGTTTGTATAAATCCATCTTCTGTGTATGTAAAATAATAAGGAATGGTAGAACTTCCTTGGATCCAAACTATCATTATAGTCATTGTTTTTATCTTAATAACGCACAACACTTTGTATTTTGTCAGGCAAACTTCACCTTAGTAAGGTAGAATAAGGTAGGAATTTTAGTTTGATATACTACTTTCATCTTGGATGTAAGAATGAGGATATAATGATATGCACAACATAAGAAGAAATACTGCATTGATTAAGAAGAGGAAAATATCTTACTAATTCTGTTATTATGTTATTTCCCTGTAATTTTACTAACCAGGCAGCTCTGCAAGATTCTGAAGCTTGGTCAGATTATTTCACAACTGAGAGGTGTGAAACTGAAGGCTTTCAATTTCAACTTGAAGAACTTTCTGTTAATCAAGAAAGCACCTCACAAGAAGTCACACCACAGGACTATGGATTTCATGATGGTGACATCACAATGATGAAATGTTCAAGAACAATGTCATCTTTACCATGTAAATCTTCTGTGACTGCTTTATTTTCTGGCTCTGGACTAGACACAGGAGGAGAAGCTTATATAACTCAAAAAAATTTACTTCCAACACCTGCAGTTCCAGATTCAGGTGCCCATCTGAGATTTTGTGAACTTCCCATGTATTGTTCTCCTCAAAGTCTTTTTGGAGGAATGAAATATGATAATTCTTCTGTTGATCACATTCCGAATCTAACTGTGTTAAGTTCACATACAAGCACACACTCTTCTCATAAGACTAACACTGAGAGACAAGTTACTCCCAATTCTCCTGCTCCCCAACATTGTGAAAAAAAAAAATTAAAGCCAAAGTATAGGAAGAAAATGGTAATAGGTCTGCACGATGCTACAGCTTCGGAACAGAAATTTCCTGAGAGTGCTGAACTTCTGGTAAGTCTTCTGTCAGGAGTCTTCTATACACAGGATGCTATGAGCATCATGTTGAAATCCAAGCTGCATTCACCTAATGAAAACTGCCATAAAAATACCTTTGTTTCAAGGTTCATGGCTGTGCAGCAGAACAAGAACATGGTAAGGGTGGTAATGAAACTTCTTTCAAGAGACCTGAACCGCGTTATTTTTGTTTTTTTTCTGTTACTGCTGTTTAAAGGGAAATACGTTATAGTCTGAATTCTGTCACTTGTTCCTCACTGCTCTAATAGGTAACTTTTAAATGGAGAAAAAATGCCTCATTAACTGTGGAATTGCAAATACTTTCCTAAGTGGAAAAGAATGAACTTAAAATCTTCAAATTTCAACTTAAAAAAAAAAGAAGTTTGTTTTATAAAGAAGTTTCTTTGAAAACTTTTTAATGCAATTACTTTTTACCATGATGTAGTAGGTGCATGGGTAATGGTGGTAGAGTAAGATTCTGATTCTGAGTGAAAATTATCTTCTTCAGGTACAACCAAGGTGTTTTATAACAACAGAGAAAGAAAGAAGCCAACAGAAACTTGAGTTTACTCCTGTAATCTGGGAAGAAATTTTTGATCTCCAAAATCAGGTACAGTACCAACAGTCTTTTTGTGCATTACTTAAAGTAAAATACTTGTAGAAGAAAAAAGTATTTTTACTTTATACCTGTCCTGAGATAAGCATTTTGTAAATGTATCTGCTTTTTTTCCCTTACAAATTGGTCTTAAGAAGTACATAATGACCTCAAGGTCACGTTATGTTATATTGCTGTCACAGGCAACTCATTAATGGGTGCCTAAGAAACTGTAAAATTAGAGCCAAAAGTAGCTATATACCTCTGATTTAGAGCCCCCATCAGTTTGCAGATTGGGGACTTCCTAAAATGTGTATGAAAACATGTAGGGGAAGACAGGCAGAAGTAGTAGATGCAAATAATGCTCATTAAGCAAAAACTTAAAACAAATTGAGGTTTGGAGAATTGGAGTGAGTGCAGTGGGAACTTCTGCAGGATAGTTAAACCAGCTGAATGGCTGGTGGATTTAAAGCAAGCAGAATTGAACCAATGCTGTCCAAGAATCCTGCAAGTAGGAGTCAAAGCAGGTAACGTTTTGCCTCGTTGAATATTCCCCCTGCAGTGGGACAAGTCCCTGTTCCACCTTAACCATCACCAGTTTGGTGAGCTGACTAAACCAGAGGGTGATGTGATGATCAAGGTCTCCAGATGTATTATATGATCCAAGTGAAGAAACCACTGTGGTGTTCCCTCAGTGGAAACTCCTGTCATGTGTCCACACGGACCGGCCATTCAGATTGGTGATTTGTTCTACCCCCCTTTGCTCTGACCCAGTATGTCAATTTGTATGCAAAAGTAGGGAAGTATAACTAACTGAAGCAGCAAGAAGAGGTACACATTTTCCTATATTTTTGATGGGTTACTTTTATCAAATTATTTCTGCACGTTGAACGATTACCAAATGCCACACGTGGGGATACAAGGGGGAACAGACTTGTGATTGACTTAACTCACAAAGTGAGCTTCAAGATTTCTTTTGTTTTTAAGCAAAATTGCAAGTGCTGAATTTTAGAAAGAAAAACAGTTCCTCACAGGTTTTTGCACTGAATAAGTTTAGTATCTAACAGAATCTCGCTTTTTACATAAATTGGTTGTTTAATATTTAAAGATTCATTTAAAATCATGCATCGTTTTCTAAATTATCTTAAATGAATCTATAAATTGTTATCAATTCCTCTACAGTCATAGTAATCTGTGACATCATACTGCAAGGGCAGACAAAAGTTTTGAAAGTGACATTGAAGAATAAGTGGTTGAATATCCTCTCGAAAGCCTGTCTTCCATCTCATCTGAGAGTAGCAAACTGACAGCTAGTTTTAATCAGTTCTTTAATTTTTGGCAGGAAAAGGCAGATGAAATAGGATTGGTTTTGTTAATACTATATTTAACATAAACAGTAATCTGACTTTACAGAGACTTTGCAATCCCTCTAGAGGAGAGAGATCCATTATTGCTTCTTTAGGGTAAGACAAATGCTTATTTTTGAGCACACTGAAAATAATTTTCTGAAGGAATTTGTTTGAAATAAATCTGATGCGGCCGTGTTGTCATTGTGCATGGTTTGTATGCGAGTTCAGAATTAGCTCTGTTTGATTTTTTTCATAGCTTAACTACAGTTTTTCAGGTCAAGTAGAAACATGGGGTGTTACATCAAAGATTTTTGAAGTTCAATATTTGAGTCACCTAATTGATCACAGTGAGCTGACTGAGAGGTGGTTTGTGTTTGTGAAAGCTTTAAAAAACATTTTTAAATACTTGTCCTTTGTTTTAGGTTGTTCCTTACAAATATATTTTAGTCTTCTCAGTCTTTGCTTATCCATATCTTTGTTTATTCCACAGGATGGCTCTTGGAATCTCAGTCCACAGTTGGGAAAAATCTTGAAATTTGATGTTGATTATTTAGTTAATCATTTCCTTATTAGAAAAGGCATTCAGTCACTCGGTAAATACTTTTTCAGTTATTAAAACAGCAGTGCATTGTATTACATTTCCTATCCTTCTGTATGATTACTTTGTGTGCCTGGTGGAACTTTCCATAAGATATGCTCAGCATTTACGTGGATCTCCTAGCTGTGTTTTCAGAAGCATCTGATTTTAATTACACATATTCATCTCAACTTCTCTTGCAATATAATGTCGTGCTTGCTAAGTACATCTCCTAGAGAAGTACATGGAGGATGTGAAATAGCTGGAATATCAATACAGATTCTTTTCTTTCAGGTATTATTTCTGCTGTATTAATACCTACTTTAAAAAAAAAAAACAAAGTTGAAAGGAAAGTCAGAAATTCTCCTAGGAGAGAGACTGAGACCGCTTCTGTTTTTCACATTTCAAATAAGATGAATAATATATAATTTTTTTCCCTACATGCTGTTTGCAGCTCATTTGGTAGGCATTCTGCCTATACACACTCTGTCTGCTGCTTGGTCCTGTCAGTTGGTGCTCTTTGCTGGCAGCGGACCAGAAAACTTGGGGACGAAAAGGCAACTCATTCTCTGTAAATTATTAGAGAAATTAAATAGTATATGAGTATTTTATCAGCACACAGTGCTTCGTCAGAGCACAAAAATCTCACATTTACCATTCCTGCATGCATTCAAATCAAAGTCGATTAGAAGCCAAGCAAACACAAACTGCAGACATCCTAAAAAAAGCATTACCAGGCTTAGAGTCTGAAAGTCAGCACTACATTTTCTGGATCACTAATGTGAATATTCTTGATAGTTCTGACTGTATCATGAAACAACTGGGTAGCATCAGAACTTAAAAACTTTTAAAGCTATGCGGGGACACACTTTGCAGGAAGTCTCTTTTCTGCTGGCAAGAAATCATTCAAATGATTTCCCATTTCTTCTTTCTTAGGCACAAATGGAAAAGCAAAGCTACTGAAATTGATTGCTACTCTTCTTGTGCTACAGTTCATACGCTGTGCAAAGGAACTGCAAGGGATAGTCTTCAAATCACTGATGAAACTGGATAATTTAACAGCTTCAAGGTGTGCTTTTACAAAATCTTGTAATTTAATATTGCAATATAACCCTTCTTAACAACAATTAATCTCATTATAGAGAGTAAATGACCATGCTATAGAATGTAGCTGCAGAAAAGGGAATGGGAAATGTTGATACTGGTGGCACACAGCTTCTTTTAGGAGGGTGAGTTGGAAGAAAGAATATTTTGCAAAATATAATACAAAAATTGAGAAGTATTTAAAGTAGGAAAAGGTTTGTACCTCTTATCAGAATCACTGAACAATTCATGACCTCTTCAGGTCATCTGTTCCTTAAAGCAGAGCTAACTCAGATAAATCGCTCAAAATCCTGCCCAGCTGATTTTTAAGGATGGAGATTCCACCATTTCAACTTTTTCCAGACATCAATCATTTCAAACTTTCCCTTCGTGACACTTTTGGCTCTTGGCCTTCATCCCTTTTTAACATTTTCTTTATGCATTGTTGATTTTCCCAGGTGTACACCACAAAATACAATACTTCTGAAGTCGTTAGGGCAGATGATTGGTCACAGCACAGCTTCCACACTTTCCACTTCCCCTGGGGAATACTGATGTTAGCTCATTCTAACAACTCCCACTTACTTCTGTATGTCCCAGTTCTCCATTAGCTTTTGAACATAGGGTTGCTGCATCTGGAAATTTCCTTTCATTCTCAGTGAAGCAAATAATTGTCAGGTGGGAAGTTTTTTTGTTACAGAGGAAAGGCAAAGGTCTTAAAAGAAAAGGCCTGAAGGAATAGGCCTTCAGTGAGTCTGCATTGCCCCAGACACCAGCTGATTGTGGCGCCAAAAAGAGAAGCTAATACCCTTAATGCTTTACCAGGGAAATTAACAAGAGGACAAGAACCCAGGAAAGCCCTGCAGAGTCTTCCTCCCTCTCCTGAAACTCCCTGACAGAGGGAAAAATGATTGTAAAATTTGGGCTGAACACAAAATCACATTGACTGCAGGATGAAAGCAAGTGGGGCAGACCACAAAAGTGAAAGAATTCTAACATGCAGTTGTACAAAGGAGTCAAGTTTGCCATTATGAAATACGTAGAACTTCATGTGGGAACTGGAATGGTGTAAATGAATGCAAATTATGATTATGTACAGGCATATTTCCCATATGGAAGACTCTGAAAAGATGGGGCAGAGAAAATGATGTCGTTTTCTCTGACAAATGGTATTTTATGTAGGCTGTGTTTGCTGTACTTTCTCTTTCAAATGATAGAATTTATTCTAATAAATCTCCATTTCTACACACAGCGGTGTTCACTGGGCGTTTGAGTCCATCAAGAAAGCAACAGAGTGGGTAAAAAGAGTTGAGGGACAATTTGCATCTATTTGCTATCGACTTGAACTTGGGAAAGACTGGGATTCTGCCACCAAGAAGATACTGGGGATCGAGTGCAACTGACAGCAGCTCTCCTACTTAAATCATTCCATGATTGTGATTGTTTAAGACAACAGCAACGTTAGCTTTTCTTGCTGCTTTACATATTTTGAGTAATTTTCACCTTGAGTTATTCTTGAGTGATTTTCATAGCCACAAATACTGTTACAGTATCTCTGTACAGACAAGTACTGTTACAGTATCTCTGTTTTATTTCTTCCAAAGTCCTACCTTCTCTGCAACGCAGCGTGTTTTGATGGCTACCGCTGTGCTTAGCAAAGCCCTAATAAACACCTTCACGATGCAAACTACCGGTGCCCTCAGTTGGATGCCTTTGTACTTCTGCAGCGCGCCCCGGAGGAGCAGAACGCTGCTTTTCTCCGGCCGTTTCCCAGTCGCTCAACGTCCCTTTGCGGCCACCTTGTCCGCAGGTTTTCTGACGGCAGTTCTCACTTCTGTTCCAACCGTGCCAACAGCGCCAGTTTTCACGCGGGCTGGACAGCACGAGTGACGGTGTTCCTTGATAGCTGCTCCCAGGACAGCTCTGCTAGCACTCTGGCACCGGCAGAAGCGCTTAGCGCAGCAACAAAAGGTTCACCGCTTTTTCCCACACGAAGACCCCATCCACCCGTCGAAGCCCGCCGCCCAAAGGCGCAGCCGCCCGCAGCGCGCCGAGGACGGGTAGCCCCGCCCCTCCCGTGACGTCACGGCAGCCGGGCGCCCATTGGCTGCCGTGGGTGTCGCAGCCGCTTTTCCCCATCGCCGTTTGAAACTCGGCCCAAAATGGCTGCGGCGAGGAGCGGGGCTGAGGCGGCGGCGGCCAGGCTGGAGGGGGCGGGGGAAGAGGAGGAGACGGAGACGGCGGCGGCGGCCGGGGAAAACGAGGTGGTGGATGGCGGCGGCGCTGCGGGCGGGGCGGCGGCCGCCGGCGGTGAGAGCGAGGAGGAAGAGGAGGAGGACGACGACGAGGACGACGAAAACGAGGACGAGGACGTGTTCGAAGTGGAGAAGATCCTCGACATGAAGACCGAGGGGGTGAGCGCGCGGCGCCGTCTCCCGTCGCCGCTCGCCGCCCTCCGGGGGCCGCGGCGGCAGCGGGAACGGCTGCTGGGCCCTCCGGCGGCGGGAGGGCGGCACCGGGCCGCGGAAAGCGGCGGCCCCGGCGCGGGTTCGGGTTCCGTCCTCGGCTACGCCCCCGTGCCGCGTGCGGGATCGCCGGGCGCCGCCGTGCAGAGCTCGGGCGTTACTCGGCCCTGCTGGCTCCGCGGCGCGTCTTCCCGCCTCGGCCGAAAGAGCGGTCGAACCCCGCGTCTCTTCGCAAACTTCTTTTTGTCGGCGGCGCGAAGCTGTGCGCTGCGCTGTGCCCGAGCTGCGGCGGTGCCGGGCTGGGCAGCGCGGCTGTGGGAGGGCCGCTCCGAGCAGGCGGACCCTCTCCGACTGAAATAAGGCTGCGGTGGTCTCCAGGCTGTTAGGCAGAACTCTCTTGCCTTCTCTCGTTCCGCTGAGAGCAGCCTGCATGTTTTCATACGAGTCCTTCACCGAATCACTGAGGTTGGCAAAGATCTCTAAGATCACCCTGTCCAACCGTCAGCCCGTGCCCGCCGACCGCATCCCTCAGTGCTGCATCCACACGTTTCTGGAGCACCTCCAGGGATGGTGACTGCACAGCACCTCCCTGGGCCGCCTGTGCCACTGCCTCACTGCTCCTCCTGAGAAGTTCCTAACATACAACCCGAACCTCCCCTGGTGCAGCTTAATGCCATTCCCTCTGATGCTGTCACTGTTATCCAGTGGCCGATTGGCTGAGATTCCCCCCATCTCACCACAGCCTCCTTTCAGGCAGTTGCAGAGAGCAGTAAGGTCTCCCCTGAGCCTCTTCCAGGCTGAACAATCCCAGTTCCCTCAGCTGCTCCCCATAAGCCTTGTGCTCCAGACCCCTCACAGCTCTGTTGCCCTTCTCTGGACGTGCTCCAGGGCCTCAGTGTCTTTCAGAAATTCTCTAAATTTCACAAGCAAAAAATAACAAACACAGCTTTTTTTAAAACAATTTTTGTATTTTCTACTTGTTTATTTTAAGTAGCTCATATTTTGGTGCTAGGCTTCAGTCAGAATCACACGGGTGTGGAAGTCCGCCTGCTTCCCGTGGAGCATCAGAGATGTAAGGCACTGATGTTGAGGAGTCTTCAAATGAAGAATTGCTTTATGTATTTATGATGCTGGAGTGGTTTAGTTGTATCTTGGCTGAAATGTCTGTGGCTTGAGAGTATTATGCTGTGGAGGTATGAGGTGTTAGCCACAGCAGTTAATCTGTCCTGAAAGCACAAGCACTTTTCTTACAGTTGGGATCTGAAAATCAGTCTCCTTGGGGAGGAGGATCATGCTCTGCACACGGTTCTGAAGAGCATTAGAATATCTCAGGGAGCTGATCCTGCCCCTCTGCTCTGTGCTGATGAGGCCTCACCTGCAGTACTGCGTCCAGAAGTGGAGTCCTCAGTACAGGAGAGACATGGACCTGTTGGGGCACATCCAGAGGAGGGCCAAAAAATGATCCAAGGGATGGAACACCTCCCCTATGAGGATGGGCTGAGAGAGCTGGGGCTGTTCAGCCTGGAGAAGTCTCCAGGGTGACCTGAGAGGAGCCTTTCAGTATCTAAAGGGAAGATACAATAAAAAACAGGACAGACTTTAGCAGGGTCTGTAGTGATAGGACATGGGGAAATGGTTTCAAACTAAAAGAGAGGAGATGTAGATTAGATAAAAGGAAGTTTTCTACAATAAGGGTGGTGAGGCGCTGGCACAGGTTGCCCGGAGAGGTGGTGGATCCATGGAGATGTTCAGGGTTGGGCTGGACAGGGCTCTGAGCAGCCTGATGGAGCTGTAGGTGTCCCTGTTTGTTGCAGGGGGGTTGGTTTAGATGGCCTTTAGAGGGTCCCCTCCAACTCAAACAATTCTGTGATTCTGTGTATATACTGAGTAACATCTCCTAGATCAATCTGTGCTGTGTACAGGCCAGCGGCAGCTGCTCTGTGCACATGAGGTTGGAGCACGTGGCTACACAGGACATTTATTTGCCCAACGTGTGTTGGTCCTGGGGGCTGTGGTTGCTCCAGACCCTTTCTGTGGCTCTCAAATGGGGCTCTCGCTGTGCTCCTGTGCTACAGACATGCAGGGCATGGCAGGTAATCATTCAAGCCTGAAAGGAATGGAAAAAGCTGTATGCTGCATTTGATGGGGTGTAGTATGTGCAGTCAGCTTTAGGCTGATGCTTTTCAGGTGCTTTTCAAAGCTGGAACAGATGCACAGAGCTGTCAAGACAGGCTCTGGGCTCCCATGCTACATCTGCAGCTGTGGGAACTGAAGGGCGCTGCATAGAGAAGCTCCTGTCAGTTCCCCTGCTGATACTCTGTGCCTGGCAGTGATGGGCGGGTGGGAGAGACAGCGCTCTGGGGATGAGTCTGTGCTGGGGAGCTGCCTGCTGGCAGGTGAACATGGGCTTGTCCTGATCCAGGAAAATAGCAACAGAAATTCCGAGTGTTTCAAAAGCTGCTGTACTGCATTAAAATCCCACTGAAGGGACAAGCTGCAAGGTGCAGGGTGACATTCCCCCTGGATTTGGGGAACGTTGACTCTGTTCTTCAGTGAGCCAAAGGCACTGTTCTTACGCTTCTCCAGAGGCATTCTGGTTAACACTTAGGATAATTTCTTTTTAGAAAATAAGTTCTGGGATGGTTTTGCTACCTTGTGTTTACTATTACATGTTTAATGGAAAACAGATTTATCTTCTGAACTTTGCTGCTGGTTGCTGTCATACCTCTGTTGAACGAGGCTGCATGGTCAGTGCAGGAAGGTGACCACACTGACTCCATAAGGTGCATCTCTGCCATTCAGTGAAGGCTGCTGCAGAAGGCACAGAGCGCTGATGCCTGGCTGTGATAGGCTGTGCGCCCAGCAGGCCTAAAGCCTGGCATCTCAGCAGAGGAAGGAGTTCACCCTGAGGAATGGGAGATTTGGGCCGTTCGGTTTATTTAGGAGAAAATCAAGAGATAGTTTAGTGAAAAGCTTTCCTCATTACCCCCATCTTTTTTTTTTTTCTCCTTTTTTTTCCTTTTTTCTCCCCTTAATGCTAACAGACTTCTATTCTGGTGAAATTACTTAGGATGAAACCACGATGACAGTTCAGATACTGTTGAAAGAATTGATCTAGGGCTGCAATTACAGTCTTTTACCAATAAGTTTGTAACTCAGAGATGCAAGTACTCAAGTTTTGTCTAAATCTACATTTGACTTGATCTCATTGAAGGGCTCTCATTTCTCACTGTTGGTACTGCAGTTTATCAAAAGTGGCATTGATTGTGAATCAAACAGATTATAAATTCCAATTTAGAGCTGAGTGCTGCTGTATTACAAATGTTAAGGTTTGAAATCCTCCTCTTCACCAAAGAGAAGGCACAGGAATTGAGTGGACGGAGTAATGCTGTGCTGTAACGTGTTCAGTGTTTGGTTCTTTTCTTACAGGGTGTAATTCTGTACAAAGTCCGGTGGAAGGGCTATACCTCTGATGACGATACCTGGGAACCAGAGGTTCATCTGGAAGACTGCAAAGAGGTGCTGCTTGAATTCAGAAGAAAGCTGGTGGACACCAAGCCAAAGCCTTTGAAAAAGGACTTTCAGGTGTGTTTCTCCTGCTGTCGTCCTCGGTAGAAGACAAACTGCCTGCCTGGGCTCTTCTAATGGCCGGCATGGGAGAGCAGGATGTTTGGGATATGGAAGTGATGACTTGGATGATCTTTGATCTGAGAGCTTTTTCTTCCAGCAGACCTCAGCTATTATTGCTGTTGTGTGGTTAAGGAGCTTTTTCAAATTGACAATTCAAAATTGTTGAGTCTGAATCCATTTAATATGGCAAATTTAATATGGCTTCATTAGAAACTGAGATGATGATGTATGGTTATTTTAGTTATTTTTTGACAACAAAAGCAAACTCCTTTTCCTGCTCACAGGCTTATTAGCACTGAAGCTGGGTCTGCTGTTTTCATCTTCCTTCTTGAAGCAGATTAACTTTATGGTTAAAAAGCAGTAATTCATCAGATAAGAAAAATAGAGACAACTCTATTGAAGGAAGGCAATTTTCCCTTGTTTGTTTCTGTTTAACTGCTCAGTCATTTTCGAAATCCTATGTGAGAACCATTTTTGAAAGCTGGTACCTTGTTTGTGAGAAATCTATACGTAAATTTTGCAAAATCAAGGCAACTGGTTTTGGTGTAAAAGAGTTGAAATTTAGTTTGGTTCTGGAATTGAGCTGCTGGGCATCCAGTTGGTTTGCTTTGCTTCTTTGGATGTTGATTCTCTTTCAGGTAGCCAGTAATGTGATGTAATGTAAGAAAATGAGTTAGAATTGTGCTTACAAACTTTGTGTTTTGGCTGCAAGGGATGTTTAGAAACAGTTCTCTTTTCCCACACACAAGCACTGCCATTTTTGTACAGCTTGCATTCAGGCATTCAGGCAATACAGTTTAATGGGGAAGTAAATATTTTCTTTTTTTTCCCCCCCCCTACATTTTAGAAATTTTCTCTAGATGATGATGTGTTTGAAGCAGAATCTGATAATGATGGGCAAAGCGAAACAAAAGAGGATGTTTCACCAAAGAAGAAAAAGAAAAAGTCAAGAGAAGGAGAAGATAGAAGTGTGGATGACCTGAAGAAGAAAAAGTCAAAGTCTGCAAAAGTCAAAGAGAAACCCAGGGTAGAATGTGAACTTTCCTCAGATACTTTGGGGTTGGATTCAAAACCCAAAAAAAGGACTTCAGAAACAAAGGAAGATTCAAAGGATCCAAAGAAGCAAAGGAAAGAAGATACTAAAGAAGTAAAGAAAAAGAAGGGGGAAGTTAAAGATGTAAAAATAAAAACTAAAGAAGATTGTAAAGAAAGTAAAAAATCACGGAAGGAGAAGCAAGGAGATGCTCAGTTTGACACAGAGCCGAGTACTTCAGACGATGCACTTTTTCAGGAGGTTGATAATGAAAATCCACCCTTATGCTCTGAAAATAAAGAGGAGGAACAACAAGTAAAGTGTGAAAAAGAGAGGTCGGAAGAAGAAATTGCTGAAAAAGACTGCATTGCTGACAGACAGCTTGATGGATCAGCAAGTAATGAAGATGATAGTGTGGAGGTTAAGGCTAAAAGAAAGAAGAAGAAAAATCAGAAAATGGAAGATTACAAAGAGGAGGGTAGAAAAGTGGAAATCAAAGATACGGGTTTGGAGAAGAAAAGCGTGCTCAAAAAGCAGAAAAGTCAAGAAAAAGTGAAAGTGGTGGCTGCAGAGTTGGAGAAAGTGTCAGCTGCGCCCATGTTGGCACAGAAGGCTGTAAAGGTGAGCGCTGAGGAGACAGGGCGCAAATCCATGGAGGCAGGAGAGGAGGTGAGCAGTATGAGGGCATTGGGGAGCGCTGGGAGGGGGTTCAGATCAAACACAGCTCAGGCAGAGGTGCCTGAAAAGGCTGCTGTTTATGATGGCAAATGGAGATATATGAGTCTGAAGGTTAATGGATGGATAAAGCAAATGAAAGGTGCACTGCAGGGTCTACAGGCAGGATGGAAGAACTGGATTTTGAACACTAGAAGAGGGGAGTGCTTTGGGACAGAGGAGTGTCTTTTAGGTATGAAAATGTGAATCTCTCCTTTGCTATGTGTATGTACTTAAAATGAAAACTTCTGTTCCACAGATGCATGTTGTCCTTTTTAGCCTCCTGTTTCTCCCACCTTTGACAGCTGCCTCAGTTTGGCTTTTGTCTGCTTGCATAGTAAGGCATTCAGTCATCTAGAAGCTATCCAACTGCTCAGTGGAGTATACTTCTGCTCTTGATTTCTCTCAGAAGCCAGCCTCTTGGTTAGACTGGGTGTGTTAGTGGCTTCAGAAGAACTGGAATGCTGAAATTGCTCCTAAGCCCAAATTGGTGGCCCTGCCTGCGGCAGGGAGCTGGAGCTTGATGATCCTCGAGGTCCTTCCAACCCAAGCCTTTCTGTGATCTCCCAGATAATTGCCCAGCTTGCCTTGTCTTGTTGGAATTCCTGTGCTGCTTTCAGGAGATTCTGAGTTGCCCAACTTGGTGACACATTAATTACAAATGCTGTGTCCCTTCTAGCAGATGAGCTGATCAAATACTCATATACTATTTAATTTCTGCTATTTAATGCAGTAATATTTTAAGGAAAACAAGAAGATAAAATATTTTTTTTAAAATGTAATTGTGTATGTGAAGAATAAAGGAGTATCTCTAGAATGTTTATGAGGAAAATCTGCTTTTGGAGAATATATTTTTCAGCTTCTTTAGGCTATTCTGATACAGTTTGTAGTTTGTAAAGAAGAATCATTGGCTGCCCGGAGAAACTCCTTCCTGATTTGTAACTGGGCTGCAGCCACGGTACCCTGGTGCTTATTGGATTATGTCCCACTGCTTCTGAGGCCATAATTCTGTGGTGACAAGTGTCTTCTTTTGTAGGTTCAGCTGCAGTCCTCTGAGACTGTTGTCTGTATGGGGTAGGCACCTTAACATAAGCACGTTGATTTGTTTTGGACAGAGAATAGCAATACTGCATGGAGTAACCTCAGAGCTGAGCTACACAAAGTACTCTTTGTGGGAGCTTAGTGGTGAAAGCTCTTCTAAACAAGGTTAAGCAATAGCTGTGGGGCATAGCTGGTTTCACACAGCTATTTAGCTCATTTTCTTTGCAGTTGTAACTAACTGAAATGGCATGGCTCTTCATTACTCCAAGTATTTTCTCATAGTTTGAGGCCATAGCATTCATAAGAGAGCAGCATCAGATAATCACATACATCCTCGGAATTCTGTTCATTACCAACAGTGTACAAACCCCGTCACCACAAATATGAAGAAATCAGCAGCAGGGGGAAGGTTGATTTTCTTACTGCTCTTCAGCCAGCACCCTCACGAGGTGTAGCTTGGAAGGCATTCTGCTTTTTGCCGTCCATCTCCTGCATGCTGAAGTGGTGGTGCCTGCATCTGCCCACAGCACCTGTGGGACTCTGCGTGTGTGGGCTCAGGGCACAGCTTTGGGGTTTGCTGTGTGTCATGAAGTTTTGGGCCCAGCATATTGTTCTCTTGAAAGTAAAGCACGGCCTTTGTTTCAGCTGCCTGACTCTTCTCTGATTACAGAACACTGTCATGTCAATCTGTGGTACAGTATTCTCTGTTTGGAGTCATTTTGTATGATGAACCCTTTCTTCCCTGTGATTTACCTTCTAAAAATAAACGTGTAGGTACACTGTGCATCTCATCAACATCAGGAAATCTGGAACAGAACTCACGTTTTTTAACAGCCCTTGTGCTTAGCAGTGTCTGGTAATCTTGTCACTTGTTTGCTCCTACTATGGGCACCTGCCTGGAATGATGTCTGTCACCCAAAGGCAGAGTTTTGAGGGGAGAGAAGGAAGGCTTCATGATGTACTGAATTCATTTAGTTTTTTACCTTTCTAAGAAATGGTGGCATCAGTGATTCTGTGATCACTTAAGGACTTGAGTGTTTATTTGTGCCTCTTTGAGTTGTAGTCTCCTTATTTGGTACCTTGGGATTTCAGCTGTCGTATCTCAGTTTTAGTAGAGAGAACACTTCTAAGGGAGGGTTCTGGTTTCTGCTTGCTTTGGATGTGAATGACACACCAGCTAACATTTCAGACTCGGAATATTAAATACAGTGGTTTCCTGGTGTGTTTTGTCTTTGCTATGTGTCATTTTTAGGAAATGGTAACACAGCAATTGTACATGTATGCTGGTTTTGATATGTGTGAGTGCCTCACGTGGCTGGCATGCTACGGAACTCAAACTGAAGTTCCCTGATTTGGAAGATCTTTTCCTCGTAGTGAAGAAGGCTTCCCAGAGCAGCTCCTGTCTCACCCATTTAATTCTTTTCTTAGGATTGTGTCTGTGAGTCTGTTGTCTGTAAGATTTCAGTAGTGTTATTTTCCACTTTCTCCATACCGCTCACATTTGATCCTTTTTCTTAATAACAGGAGAAAGAAATAAAGAAAACTGAAATGAAAGAAAAAGCAGTAAAAAAAGAGTCTGAAAAAGAAGAAAAGAGCAGAAAAGAACAGAAGGTCCTAAAAAGTAAGTGTTAATTGCTGAAAAGAGAAAAGGAGCACCTTTCAAGGCATTCTCCTCTTATTCCTATAAGGGCAGATACAGAGCAGCATTTCTAATACATGCTAGAAAAGCAGTGTCTTTTAAGAAATGAAAGCCAGCTTTTTTATGGCTTTGTGAGAAGGCTGCCTGAGGCATGAAAGTTTGTAATGCCTGTAATGTTTTTATAGACAAGTCAAGATTTTGCCCTTTTTCATTTAGTATTGTTAACTACGTCACTTTATCACACCAGTGACAACGGTCTTTTGGGGGTGAATTCATCCAACTATTGTCTATTTCCAGAAGCATTTTGATATCATTATAAATACACACTTTGTATTTCTGGAGTTAGCTGGTAGAGGTTCACTTCAGGCAAACTTTATGCCTCTTGCTTTAGCCACTGTAGTGGGTTACTGTACAAGCCTTAAAAAAACACAACAAGCTGACTTGAAACATGAAAGGTCTGGGTTGGGCTTCTGTTCTTAGTTGTGTGATGGGGTATTAATGTTAGCACTCTTGATCTCAGGAAAATTCTGAGTGAATTTTCTCCTTTTGGCATTCTGAATGGGCATAGGAAGAGCTGTGGTGCTTCAAAAGCTATTGGCAGAGAAACAGCTTTCACTTAAAGGACGGTAGATGCTAACAGCTCAAGAAAAGTAGCCAGCAGATGATTAATTCCTGCTCTGTATAGAGCACGTGTTCTTTGGTTGTCACCAGTACTGGAACATTTTTTCAAAGAGGTAATGCATAATTCTAAATTAAATTTCTTAAGAAGGTAATACTAAGTAGAAAGCAGTCAGAGCCCAGACTTACCAAGGTCACTGAAGGTGAACTAGCTGTCCCCAATTTTGGCTTTTTTGTTAAGCTTGCTCCTGTGCTTCAGCAGTGATTAACTTAGGAAGAGAGAATAGATCTTTACTAAATGGACTCTGGTCACTTATTTAAACTTTGTTATGTAAAAGCCTTTAGTGGCTCAAGAAGTCATTCTTGGTAACTGTCTTAATGTTCTAGGCTATAAGGACATCAAAAGTGCACTTGACATGTGTAATGTAGCTTCAGAAGAAAAAAAGGAATGCTCTGAGAATAACTGCAAAAGAGAAGAACCCTCACTAGAATGTAAATTCATAGAAGAATTAAAATTAAAAGACAGCAAAGTGCACAAGGAGAGGAGGATAAAAGATGAAGCAGAAACATGGAATTACGTTGCTGCAGGAGGTGGTCGAGAAGCAGTGGATGTGTGTCAGATGGAGAACTCTGGTGAGCTGCAGAACCAAACCTAGGAGAAAGATGAGCGCTTGCATTTAATACTAACTCCGTTCCTGCTTGCATCTTTTAATGCTCCAGTTCTTACTTACCAGGAGGCTGAATCAGTATTTTCTTTTGAAACTCTTGCTAATTTTTGAGCCTATCAGCGTGTTCCTGGTATATTTCTGCTGTTACAGTTATGCAGTGTTTGCCATCTCTGATCGCTTTAGCCTAATGTGGAACAAACAAGTGGCTTCTTTCAAGTAAAAGCCTTTTTTGTGCTTGCAACACAGCTTTCATTGTTTGGAATCATTTCATGTTGGGTTCCAAAGTCTGTTTGAATGAAAAATAGTATGTTGTGCTGCTGACTGCTGAAGTAATGGCAAGCAGTGAATGATTTCATAATTTGTAAGTTGTTACTTATTTTATTGTTTTCTTTTATAAATATGATAGATGGCAAGCAGCAAGTTTTGAGTTTGGGTATGGATATGCAGTTAGAATGGCTAACACTAGAAGACTTTCAGAAGCATCTCGATGGAGAAGATGAGAATCACATCTCAGCAGAACCAGTATCCAGTAGTAAGTAGTTGTTGGGAGGACTGGACTTTCCAGCATCTCAAAGTGAGATGTGCTTCACCTGCATTAAATTTATTTTCTAGCACTCCTGAGGGATGCTGTCAAAAGTGGAGATTATATGACAGTAAAGATGGCACTTTCTTCAAGCGAGGAATATAATCTGGATCAAGAGGTAACTTTTCCATAATAGAGTTACTGAGTGGGGGAGTGTACAAATTTGGACTGTTTGAGAAGTTCTCTCTTGCTGACCAGTAGCAGATTTAATGCAGAAAGCACAGTGGGTGAAAGAGGAACACAAAAGAAAAGGCATCAGTATTTGTTCCCTATTTCCTTGAAAGAAGTGAATTTTCATAGAAGCACCTTGCACCAAATTTGCCCATTTTTGAGAATTGAAGATTTTAAGGACTGTTCATCATGCTAGAACTTCTGTTGCATGGTAGAACAGAAGATGCTGAGTGAAGTGTTGAGGCAAGCATGTGCTTTTTGAATTGTAGTGTGTGGTGGAAATGTAAAAGCGAGTGAGGGGAGAGTGGCTGCTCCCAGAAATCTCTTCATATTTTCA
The DNA here is from genome assembly GCF_019238085.1 of Lagopus leucura. Lineage (NCBI taxonomy): Eukaryota > Metazoa > Chordata > Aves > Galliformes > Phasianidae > Lagopus > Lagopus leucura. The sequence goes on from NW_024962262.1 coordinate 1,767,410, forward strand.
CTCAGGTTTAATCCAAAAGCAGTGCTGTGCAGCTGGCTCGGGCCCTTGCGCTTTTTCTCCAGCATTTGCCAGTTTCTTTCTCCACTGTCTCGCTCTTTTCCCTGCTGCTGCATACCTTGCTGCCTCTTATTCTGGCTCATTCTGATTTCCTTTGTATTTCTGGAGCTCAGTGTGATGTTTGTGAGTGAGAGGAGTCTGTGGTGATGACAGTTTGTCAGTGTCTGGCAGCTGTGCGTGTGTGAAGAGGGGAGGAGAATCTTGTGAAACCTGTTGCTGTGTTTGCATTCTTTGCAGCTGTGATCTGTCTTCAGATATTTGATTTTTATGGTGATGATTGATGTTGTTGCAGGATTCCAGTGGAATGACTCTAGTAATGCTTGCTGCTGCTGGTGGGCATGACGATCTCCTCCGGGTCCTAATCAGGAAGGGAGCTAAAGTTAATGGCAGGCAGAAAAATGGAACAACTGCATTGATACACGCAGCTGAAAAGGTTGGGTCGGTCACTGTCGTATTTGTAGTTCTTGACTCTTTTGTTTAAATTAAAAGTGGTATCCTGTTTTTTCCACCTCCCGTGGGCGATCCTTAAATAATTAGCAGGATACAGCAGGATGTTGACCATCTCTGCATAGTATTGGTGGCTGTGGTTACTGTAGGCTAAATCTGTAGGTGATAGTAAAGCCTGTCTATATAGGGAATGTCACAGGGCAGCTTGGAAGGAAAGGTGATGCAAGGGCTATCTCTAAATTTCTCTTTCATGGGGCTGAAGTTCTTGCAGTAGAATTGCTTGTTTTCTTTGGATAGGCAGGATCCAGACTTCTGAAACTTGGAGACCAACTCTCTGATTAAGCAGAGTTTGCTAATTGAGAGCAAGGGAATAGAGGTAGGGACACTCTCTGCTTAGTCTAAGGCCTGCTTGACTTGACTGCTACGTTAAAGGATGTTTGGTGGTTTCAAGTCAGTTCACTTACTTTCCCAGGTAGAGGAGCTTTGTGGCCAAAAGGGAACTTGATTCCTGTTTGGCGATTAATGCAGACATACTGTTTGGGTTTGGGTCTTTTCCCCTGGGGTGTTTGTTATTACAAGGTTAAGTAAAAAGTAAGAATTGTAAATGCATGTGGCTTTTGCCCCAGTCTGAATTCATCTTTATGAGCAATGAAAGAGAACAGCATCAATTCTGACATGCATTGTGCTTGTATTTTAAAATGAAAACTAAATATGTTACACCTACTTATCTTGTGGTTTTGTTTGTTGTTTTTTTTTTTCTTAAAGAATTTTCTAACAACAGTAGCTATTCTTCTGGAGGCTGGAGCATTTGTGAACATGCAGCAGAGCAGCGGTGAAACTGCGTTAATGAAGGTAAACAGTTATTTATCCTCATGTGATTTAGTTTGCCAGTGATGTTGATTATTAATAGTGTATAGAAGACAGAAGTTTATTTTCAGAATTGATTTAGCTGGGAGGTGTACTACATTTGAAATACAAGTACTGCTCTCACTTACATGAGGCAATGTTCTAGTAGTTTGTTTTTTTCTAACTTACTGTTGTATCTCAACAGTGCAATGCAGGGTTAAGTGTGGTTTGGTTTCTTCTGCTGCTTGGGTCAAAGAAATGTGGAGATAGTCCTGAAAGTGAAATAATGTCTGTCAGCAGGAAAATAAAAACTGCAGAGACAAAACCCACTGGAATATACTGTGATTGGCCTCTGTCTTCGCAGGAGAATGGTGTTCTGTCATTGTCAGTTGGTTGGTTGTCATGGTTGCTTTTTATTTTATTGTAATGGGAAAATTCTAAGACCCTTAAAGCAGTCTGTGCCCTTCTTAATAGGTTTTTGGTTTATATCCATTAATTCCGCCAAAGTTTGGTGTTCCTGGTGAACTTGCTGTGTTTTTTGAAGGCTGTTTAAGGCAGTTTGTGTACAGCAGAGATTACAAGAACTCTTCTGTTCCAGACGTTGTGGTGTTATTTCTCTGTTAACCTGCCCAAGGCTGAGGGAATTCACGTCTTCTGTCAGAAAACAGTGACGCACTTGTGGTTTCCTCTGTCACTGACGTCCAAAATCTCTCCATTATTTGACCACCTCCATGAACCTCAGTTTTGACCTTCATAGTTTTTCAAGGGTATTTTCTTAGTGTTTGATGCCCTCTCATTGGAGCCCATGGAGCCTTACTGCACTTATTTCTTTTGCCATGCAGATATGAAGAGTAGCATCTTCGTTTCCAGTAATTTTCTAGAACAGGTTTAGCTGTGTCTCAATAAACATACCATTGCATTTATCAGGACACTCTTACTTAACTGTAGGAGTTGGTTCTTACCTCTAAAAAGAGGGGGAAAAGTCTCAACAGTTCCTCTTTTTTTCTTCTTGTTTTATCTGTTAAGGGCGAATGTTGGTTTTGGTTTTGTTTGCTGATGGAAGATTATGGATTGAAAAAGTACAGATGAAAGTTCAGGTCTCAAACAAATGGCAGTTGATGACTTCAGAAAGGCTTAATAAGGATATTCTGTATTGAGGTACTTGGAAAGCAGTAAAGAGCATGCTTGCATTCTTCAAAACAAAGCTTTCTGTAGATTTTCCAGTGCCTTTTTCAAGTCTTCACCTGAACACCTGGGCATTCTTGCTGTAGGTAATGCTGACAGCTTTGGGCATGCGTGCAGTTGATACAGTGACTGTCTAACAAAGTGACAATGTGAGGCAAATTCCATTCCTTTTCTGAAGTAACATTTATACTGAAATTCCTAGAAACAGACACTTGGAAGTGTTCCTTCAGTCATTCTGAATGCTTCTACAGAAATCCATTTATTCAGACCAGTTTATAGGTAGTGTAACCTTGCAGATTAGATCTTTCCAAAGAACTCAGTTTTCTTTTAAACTAAGTCCATTTGGTCACCCCAGTGTTGCTTCTGTGGGACCAGGTGCATTGTGATTTGTTACCATTCACCTGGTGATTGCTTACACTTGTTTTCTGAGTTGTAACTGAACTTTGGATTGAAGTGTGTTTCTGCAGTTCTGCTTTCTTCAGTGTCGTGCTCCTCTTTAATGGGATTTGTGGTGTTGTCCATTCTCCCTTGTTGCTTGGCACAGGCATGTAAAAGAGGAAATTCGGACATTGTGCGACTTATGATTGAAAGCGGAGCGGACTGTAACATCTTGTCAAAGCATCAGAACAGTGCACTGCATTTTGCTAAGCAGTCTAACAATGTCCTGGTGTACGAACAGCTCAAGAGTCATTTGGAAACGTGAGTAAACTCTACTTGGAAGTTTGGCGTGGGGAAGTGTGAATTAACTGTGCGTGTAATCATCTTGGGTTAAGCTGGGGAAGGGGGAGAGGTTTGGGGGAGAAAGTATGGAAAGTATGGAGTATGCCAGTTCTTCCCTACCTTCTAAGAAGGAAATCCCGGTATGTTGTATGGGAGCTGTTGAGTCATGGCCTGAACCACTGATTGATGACCGGAGGAAAGGAGCGGGTCAGCCATGGGAGCACAGGTGAAGGAAGCGGTGGAGCCTGGCTGCACCTCTCCTATACTCCGTTTAAGGGCTGACTGCCACTGGGGAAGGGTCTCTTTCTGCAGATCCCTCCTCTGTGGGGTCTTTCCTACAAACCTAGATCTGTGGATACGGGTGAGCGCTCCTTCCCTGTTTCTTTTCCCATTTTCACCACGATAATCTTTGTAGCTGTAACACCAACTGTAACACGTGTTCAGTTGGGTTTTTGAAGGCAACAGGAAGTATGCAGATAAAGTTTGGCATGTGCTGTTCAGTGAACTTAATCTTTCTTTCATTCACTGTTTGATGCTTTCTCCAGTTCATCTGCTATTTAAAATTTGCCACCAAATGTGTTTTGTAAGATCTTGAACGTATAACTTTACCAGTGAAATGTCGGCTGCTTGTACAGGCAGCCCCCCTACCCTGCCAAATAGCCTCCACATCCCAAACTATCTGAATGATGGAACTGTTGCTTTTTTTAGGGTTGTGGTTAGTGAGCATGGTGGTGATAGGCTGACAGTTGCACTAGATGATCTTAGCAGTCCTTTCCAACCTTATTGATCTGTGGTTTTAACAAAGCTTAATTTGGGAATTGCATTACACTAATAGCACAACCAGTAAAAAGAGTGATTTGTTCTACCCTGTACTTGCAGTCACTTTACTGGGGGGAAGCAGTCACCCGTTCCCATTCAGCCAGCGGTGCCTACTGGTGTTCCAGCAACACCTTTCTACATAAGGAAGTATGTGGTTACTGAGACTTCTGGTGTCTGCTGTAGTGTCCTTGTCCACAAAAGTAAAACGCTGAGGTCTGACAGATGGAATTTCACAAACAGGTCTCTGAGAAAATGTTTTATTAACAAAATGTCTGGACCTGGGGCTCATCTGTGCATAAATGTAGGTGATAAAGTCCTGACAACTGGGAATGCAGAAAGGAGATCCAGAATCGTTCTTTGTGTAATCTCTCTTCAAGACTGTCTGCTGAAGTAATGGTTCTGTGTGAAGTACAGGCCTCGCTTGTTTCCTCATGTAGACTCTCAAGAGTAGCAGAAGATACCATCAGGGACTATTTTGAAGCTCGCCTTGTTTTGCTGGAGCCAGTCTTCCCAATTGCTTGTCACCGTCTCTGTGAAGGGCCGGACTTCTCCACAGACTTCAACTATAAACCCCCACAGAACGTGCCAGAAGGTAGGGATCTTGGGTTGGTTCTGCTTGTCTGTACTTTAAAAAAAAAAAAAAAAAAGCAAAATAGAAAATAGTGCATTGAGAATCTGCCCTTTAATTATCTGCTGTATGAAATGCACGACACGTTGTAATACAGTACGTGATATTAACGGTGCTCCCTATATTCAGGCTGTGGAATGCAGGAGTAATATTTTCATGCAATGTGGGTGAAATACTGCTTAAACTGGGATTTTGAGGTGTTTGTCCAGTTTTTATTTGGTTTATTCAGTTTATTCAGAGATGTAAACATCTTCTCATTTTTTTGATACACTTTACTGAATTAGGAAGCATTATATAAATTTACATACTAAAATGGGGTACTTGTATCTATTGAATACTGTTGCTTCCTAAATTTCAGCACAGTTCATAAACACCCATACTTAACTGAGCTTAGCACTCCCTACCAAGAGAAAAGATAAGCCAAAGTACACAATGTTCCCAAACTACAGATGCATCTGTTTTGCTTTCCTCTCTGATCCCTACATAAGGTTTATTTTGCTGCCAAAACCCCTCAGCCTTGTGAGCAGCTCAGTTGTGTTCTCTGCTTGGGCTCACTGGCTTGGGAGATTGGATTTCTTTCTACATATTGCTTTGATGCTCCTTTGGAGCTTAATATTTACGCAGACACTAAAGGTACCTCGCTGCTTGCATTCAGAAGTTTGGTGTTTGCAATTGTTCTAAATCATGGATCCCGTTTCAGCTTTGTGTGACTGAACTGCCTTCCCTTCTAGGATCTGGAATTCTTCTCTTTATTTTCCATGCAAATTTCTTCGGTAAAGAAGTCGTTGCTCGGCTCTGTGGACCATGCAGTGTACAAGCTGTGGTTTTAAATGACAAATTCCAGCTCCCTGTATTTTTGGTAAGTATTTTTCATATGACTAATTGGCTGTAAAACTGTCCGCAGAACAGCCTGGCAGATATTAGAGCTAGATGTTAGAGTTGGATTTTGAGTACTACAGTGGTGTCTTTTAATTTTGAAATGAAACTTAATATATATTTTACATGGAGAGGAGTGCACAGCCTGTAGGCAGTAGATTCCATAGAGTTAAATAAAAGGCAGGGCTGCAGCTGTGGGCCCACTGCTCTGTGTGTCTATGCTGGAGCCCAGGTTGGGCCAGGGGGAGGCAGAGGGCCTTGCTATCCTGTGACTGCGTGATGCCAGAGCTGAGGCTTTGGGCAGAGAGGTGAGAATTCAGCACCTGAAGGAGTATCCTTTCCCCAGCTCACCTTGCTTCTCTGCCTTTTAACACAAATTCTTTAGTGTAATCATTTCAATGACCTTTCTCATTTATGAGTCATGTAAATTTATTGTTTTTTTCTATTAAATGTATCACTGTCCACACACTGAAGTCCTCTTGTTTTCTCTGTGATTCAGATTGCACTAAAAGTTCTCTGCAATGTACACAACTTTTAAATATATATATATGTATTTAAATTTATATAAAATATACATATATATATTTATTTAAATTTGCCTAAAAGCAACTGTAGTTTGTCATATTCTTTGACCCACACGGCACTTTGGACCATATCCTGCCATTAACTTTATCAATTCTCTTTTAGGACAGTCACTTTATTTATTCCTTCAGCCCAACTGCAGGCCTTAACAAGCTTTTTATCCGGCTAGCAGAAGCTCCTACAGCCAAGGTACAAAATGCTTTCACTTGTGTACGCTGATCTGATGCCCCATCCCTGGAGGCATTCAAGGCCAGGCTGGATGTGGCTCTGGGCAGCCTGGTCTGGTGGTTGGTGACCCTGCACGTAGCAGGGGGTTGAAACTTGATGATCATTGAGGTCCTTTTCACGCAGACCATTCTATGATTCTGTGATCTGCTGTGCTATACCTCCTGTAATCTGTGTGCTTGCAGTTAAACATGCTGTGTGGTTTGTTGGATGCTCCCATCTTCATGTCAAACCTGTGTTTGCTTTTACAGGTGAAGCTGCTAATAGGAGCATACAGAGTACAGCTGCAGTGACCTCACAGCTGCGAGCCTGTTGAGCGGCCTGACACCTCTGGGATATACTTCTGAGTCCTCTGTTCAGAGACTGACAAAGCAGTTTGGAACTTTTTGGCACCACACTCTTAGTCCCAAGTTCCCATCTTCATGTTGTTTGTTGGCAGTCATACAGGAAAGTACGTGTTGGAGAGCAGCTGAATACACTGTGCTGGTTGGGACAGGGTTGTCAGCTCTTTTTTGATTTGTACAGACATAGATGTAAGTATTTGTGCCAATACATACAATGCTGTCTTTCTTTAACTTGTTGAGTCCAGACTGCATATTTCAGCTTTTCCACAATGTGGAATGGTGCACACAAGAACTATTTAAGGTAACTAAATGAAATGTCTTGTTTTTTTTTAAATAGAAGGATCTTTTTCATTTGTAAACTACAATTTTCTACTTACTCAAATAACTGAAATGTTTCAGTGTAAAATGCAGGACTGTTGTATTCTCAGAGCAGTGGGCAGGAATTACACCTGAAAGCCACTGCATCACTTAAGCATGAACTGCTGGGGATCACATTCTGGTTTGAAACTCTTCCTGCAGTTGCTTCCTGGTGGGAGAGCAGGAGCAATTGCCTGTGTGAAAGCCCTGCGTGATTCCCTTTGAACAGACAGTTAGGTCTGCAGGAGTGAACAGGGACGTCCAGATAGGCTCAATGAGTAGAGCACTGTGGTTGGATTCCTAGTTACATCAGTGCTTTAAAACTAATCTTGTGTTAGAGAAGCAACTGATAGTTATACAGGCATCTTAACTTTGGAGTTGTTAGTCAAGTGGCATGTGAGAAAACAAATAGCTGGAACTAGCAAACCAGAAGATGTGTTAACTGCTACCTTAACTGTGGGCAATGCTTTCCTAGGTGGCTAAAAGGTACAGAGGAGTTCAGATGTTCTCATCCTGACTGCTGAGAACAGGTTCTGCCCTCATTCAGAACTCAGATCCTGTGTGCAAAGAGCTGCTATCTGTCTTTTTATTTCTCTAAGTAAGTGACCATTTTATCAGATGACAGCAGTTCTGCAATGGTTCTGTGCTGTAACATAGAAATGTAATACTTCTGCCTGAAGTATTTTTCTTTGTAAATTAAACAACATCTTGAAAAGTGAAGGAAAGAAAGATTGTGCCTTTGCTGTTCTGGTTGCCACAAGTAGTTTACATGACACTATGTGCCTATATTGCTTAAGAAACTATTGGGGATAAATAATGTATTTGCACCATTTTGATGGTGAGCACTCAGTTGTACCCTTTTAAGAACTGTGACTTTATATTAAAACTTTCAGCTTACCACTTTTAAGTTCTGGTTCTTGAAAGTTTAAAACTTTGATACTAAGAGATGCCACATCTTAGTAACGAAGCACACTATCATCTATCTCAGTTCTGTGGAACGTTACATTTTCTGTGTAAAACTACACCAGCACCATGATATGCTCATTTCTGGTGTCATTCAAGGTAGTCAATCAAGCAGATTGATGGATGTGTTAACAAGTCTGAATTTAGAATAGATTTTTGTCTCTCTGAAACCTGCGATACCTCCCTCTCCTATGCATAAACACTGCAGTGCACAGAAAGCACTGGCTGAGAATCAGGACCGTCCCTACCAGCAGCTGCTGGTTTTCTTCTGAATTTCAAAGTGTAGGTATTAGGAAATGGTCACTGAAGATGAATGTGGATAGGAGATGTTCTTCAGCATTTCCTTAGGGTGGAGTGACAGCTTTCCTGTGGTTACTGTTTCCTTGGCTGTCCCTGCATTGTGTGCTTAGGAGTGCATGTGTACAGTGTGCCTCTGGGAGGGGGCTGAGCTCTGAAGGACTGTGCAGGTGGGCCCAAAAAGGTTCTGAAGAGGTGTCTGGGTAATTATCTCAAAGCAGTGCAGAACTGCTGTACAGTCTAACCAAAATGTTGTTCCAAGGGTTGACATAGCAAGTAAGTTGTCAGAGGTGGTACTGAGGGTGGTGGGTGGTGTTGGTTTGTTAGGGCTGTTGTTGGGTTTAATACTTCTTCCTGTCTTGACAAGCTCAAGGTGCAGAAGGGAGGCTTACAGAAAAGAGGAAGAAAACCTGCATTCATAACACTGTTACTGAGGGATGGATTTTGCAGCCATCTTCCTCTTCTGACGGTGATTCAAGTTTTAGGTTCCTACTGAAGAGATATGAAAAATGTTCAGTGCTGGCTTCTGTATGATTTTACTACATCCTTTTTATCCAGTTGCTAAGGGAGAAGTTTTGGTGGACAAAGGGTAAAGAGACAGCTACAATAAAAATCACCTTAGGCACTGGGCAGAAGTACTTTTGACATACTTGTTTGTTTTTTTCTTCTCTTGCTATTTACTAGCAAAGCAGAGCAGCAGGGATTACTCTCTGCAGTACCAATACAGGGCTCTGAAGGTACGAACTCATTTGCTCTCACTGCTGCACTCTGGCTTCTCACAGGTGCTGGAGCTTAGTGGGTAACATGGTGTCTTTCTGCAGGGTCTTTGGTGGTCTCCATCCTTACCCTGTGGCCATCATGACCCTCAGTTTGTTTCCATGATGTTGCTGCACTACTGCAGTAAGTTATTCTATGCCCACAAGACTTTGCTTTGTCTCTTAAGAGGTTCCCATCAGCTGCTCAGTTCACATTCACTGTCTTTGAGTTCAGGAAACAAAATCAATACACAAGTAACAGGAAGTTGATTTGAAAGAGTTTCATTAGAAACTCTGAAAAAAGGAGAGCTACAGCACTGCTGTATTACAATGCGGTGTTGGAACCTCATGGCATCAAAAAAACCACGTTTTTCATTTTGTTTTATTCATTGTTTTTCCTTCTAATAAACTGTTAGTACAGTTTTTTTTAATCATCCAACTCAACTGCATAGATGGTGAAACCTTAGAACTACTTCAGATCTTCCTGGTAACAGTTGCTCACTCCAGGCTGTTGCTGCAGGCTCAGAGTGTTCCAGGTAACTAATGCTTCAGTGCTGTGTGAATGCTGCAACTTCCAACACAAATTCACTGTTTTTCCTTCATATATGGCAAAGTATGGTTATTTCTGTTTTGGCACATTTTAGTCTTTAATAATGTTATCATCCTCCTTGGAGTTAAGCAGAATCAGTGTTTTTAAATTCAAATGCAGTCATGTAAATGATACTTTAATATATGACTTACTGTGGTTCCTGTTCCAGAACGTACAGCTGTGAAGCCTTTATGAGCACCCTTTTGCAATACTTGTACTGGAGGGCCAGAAACAAAGTGTTCCCAGTACACTCAGTAAAAAGAAAGGCAAGACCTCAGGTACACATCTGAGTTGTCAGCCATCATCTCTGCTATAGAAAGCGTTAAAAGCTGAATGCTAGAGACTGAACATCCCAGTACCAGCAGTTTGGACTTTCCTGTGCAAGGAGGTGCAAGGAGCTGCCAGCAGCTGTTTTTCTGATGTATCTTCTGCCCAGTCCTGTGCTGGTAAACTTCCCATTGCTGCCTGCTGGTTTTGCAGGGCTACTGGTCCTGTCTGCAAGCACAAAGAATGCAGCCCAAAGGAGAAAGCTAAATAGCAGAGATAGCTAAAGTGATCAAAGAGCCACTGCTCTAATTGCTATTTTATTGGATAGCAGCATTGTTCTTGTGCCCAAAAGCACACAGAGCAAGGACTAGGGGGAAGAACACAAAAGAGACAGATGGTCCAGCATAAGGGGAAGAGATGTCATCACAGCTCACAAGCATCGCTGTTGTTTGTTCCAATTATTCTGAAAATCACTTTTTTCTCACCTCAGGTGATCTCTTAAGTTGTAACTTGAAGAGATGAACTTGTACGGATTCAATGCAGCCTTCTTCAAGGATAAGGCTGTACGGCCACCACAAGATTTCCTTCAACCCTAATGCAATAAAGAACACTGTTAGTAAATAAGTAGCTCAGCCTGAGGCATTAGATACTGAAATTATAGAAAAAAAATCCTGAAAAAGCACTTTTGCAAACAAAGTACAGCAACCAGCAGGACTCAAATAGCAAGCTACAGAGCAACACATTGGCAAATACAGCTGGATAAAGGACTTGGAAATGCTCATCCCAGCTAGCACTGCTGAGGTTATGTGGATTACAAGGCACACTGACAGCATTCTGACCTCCCTGGGAATTAAATCGGAGCCAGGCACCCCTCCTGGTATGGCAGAACCGAATGAAATCTTTCACTGACCAGGTGTAAGTTGTATTATTTTAAGTGTTTAAGATCTGGTCGACTCATGGTCTTAGCAACTGCTTTAAGTTTGTTGTTGCACACAATGCCTCAAATATCATGTGATCACTCACATTTTATCTAATCTTGTCTGAGTTCTTAATGCCATTTAATTGTACCACTATGCTTTGCCAGCTAGGTTCACACTGCGATCTGAATGGTACCCACACAAATGAACAGTGAGAGAAAGAGAAGGAAAGGGCTTCATCGCTGCCCTGAGACAAGGAGTCACTATTCAGCCAAAGAAACATCTGTCTCCAGGGAGCCCTGGCCTTCCTCTCTTCCCCTAGCAGGAAGGAAGCGTAAGCTGAGCACAGAAAGATGCTGAAGTGCCCAGGAAACGTGCCCGGCACTGAGGCTCTCAAACAACCTTTTTGCTCAAGGGTAGTCCCATGTGTGAGGGAAAGGAAGGTGACTGAGTTCCCAACAGCTACTTCATCATGACAAGAAGGCAGCTGGACAGAGAAAAAAATGATGGCTTAGACCTCGCAGAAATATATCAAGTGGTTTTCTTCACCTTTTCCTGTTTTCGCTTTTTCTGAAAACTCTCTTCTTTTTTACTTTTTAGATTTTCTAATTAAATGCTTTTCACTTTTTTCCTTAGCCTGGTGTACATGAGACTGTGATTTTGCAGCACCTAGAAAGTAACAGGGAACCTCTTAGCAAAGGGCACAGCAACACCACAGAACAAGGGAGAGGGCTGGTGCCACTGCCAGGCTGCAGCCAGAGAGGCTCCTGAGGCAAACCACTCCTGGTCTCAGTAGTGGGGCTACAGGGAACTGGGAAAAGCCTTGAGAAAGAGATGAAATGCCACTCAGAACAGACAAGAAGATGACTGGGAATAGTTGGCATGCATTTACAGAGGGGTGATGTGTCAGGCCTTAACCAGCTCGTTGGGACAGCCCTCTGTGATGAGTGACCAGCTCAGTGGATACAGGGCAAGCAGTGGATATTGCCTACTGTGACTTGAGGAAGGTTTGATGCTATCTGCTGTAACACCCTCACTGACAAGCTGAAGCACAGGCTGGGTAAGCAGCGACACGGGCTGGGCAGTGGCCGAGCAGGCCCAGAAGGTTGTGATCAGTGGCATAAAGACTACTTGGATCCCAGCAATGAGCAGCGTATGCCACCAGGTCAGCATTGGGGCCAGTCATTCTCAAAATCTTTATTAATGACCTAGATGAGGGGACAGGAATCAGGTACACCAGAGGGTCATCCCAAGATGACCTTGACAGCCTGGGAAAATGGCTGACATGAACCTCATGACATTCAACAGGGAACTGCCAAGTACAGTACAGCAGAACTACATCAAACTGCAGGTGTGAACACAAAGCCAGCTCCCAATTTCAATAATCACTAAATCCCAATATTTTACAATACATACCTTGTACTAAAGCTTGGTTTAGAATTCCCTTTTGTATTCATAAGGCAGCAGAAGGATTCTACAGAAGGCTGTCTTCATCAGCATTTTAAAACGTTAACAGTAACCTAAAAAAATAAAGAGACAGCAGTGACACAAACTAGAAAAAACAGTTTTCTCTTTTCACACACCCACGTGTATAAAATGAGGATATAAACATCAGTAATACTTCACACCACCAGAAAAAGCCATTTATTCTGTACTCGTTCTTACCCTTAGTTGCTCCTTGACACTTCTTCGGCTTTAAGATTTTAAATGGAATTTTACTGCCTCGCAGTTAAAAAACAGTTGGTTCAAGAATGTAAGTTCCTAATTATCATACTTCAGCTTTGAGTAAATGCAGCTCTGCTCCACAGTCCTGTCACCTCTTTGTATGGTTTTAAAAGACACATCCTCAAACAAAGCACGTTCTTCTGCTATGCCTGCCAAATCCAGGCTTCATCTTTATCATATTATTGCTGCTAAGATAACTAGGATCCACACACACAGCCCGCTGCTATTAATGATAACTGACATCTCTACTTTCAGCCTGGTTGTGGTGAGGGTATATAAGCAGAAAGGCAGCCTCCTCCATGTTCCTCAGACAGCCGTGGTACTGATACGTAACAGGAACAGAGCTATACGTGAAAATTCAACTGGAGTAAAACGTCCTGCTTTAACAACTCGGAGTAGAGCTGTGCACAAGTCTGATGAAAATGTATTTCTACACTGATTTTGGAAATAGATGCAAAAGTTTAAGACTTGTTATTTCAAAGCTTCTAGTATAGATCTGCTTGTGTTTCTGCTAAGTGCGCAGACATGAGAAGGAGCAAACCAGAATGTACCTTTATTCCAATTAATTGATAATTACAACCTATTGCAAATAAATCAGAATTGTGTAGGTAAGAACCCAAAATGTTAATGAGGATATTCACCTTGAACTCTGCGTTGCTTCTTCTGCAGTCCACATGAAAAAGCTCTTAGTGTTTAAAATACAGTACTTCCCTGTGCCACACATTCAGGTTTCAAAACAAGTTTCAAAACAACCCTCCAGATGCCACAGATTTAAGATCCAGCTGCTGTGCTGGATGAGTTATACAGTGAATTGCTCAGGCTGGGGAAACAGACCTGGAAGCGTGCTGCAGGGCTAAGGAGCACGACAGAGCCTTCATACAGAGGAGGACTAATGGGAAAGATCCTGATTACAGCAGCACAACAGGATGAAGAGCTCTGTATCTCTCAGATAAAGGCTCCTTAGAGCAGTTTACCACCATCTTGAGGTCTTGCTTGACAACCAGAAAACCTGGCACACATGTAAAATACATGTTAGACAAAGGACTCTGGAGAGCCACACACAAGGTGTACCTATTAGGCTGGCTTCACTTACAGGATAGTTTCCAAGAGCAACTCAGAACTGACTTAGGTGCAAACTGCAACACAACCATGAACATTATAGTGAAGGTAACATTACCTTATCAGATACAGCTCAAGAATGGCAGATGCTGGAATCTCAGATTAAGCACAGCTGACAAAATGTAATCCTTCAGTCCTATTTAAAGTGCTGACAACTCCATCAATTCTCTCATTTCATCTACCCACCTCCCCCATATACACAGTGCAGTTTCCTACATGCCCAACTTTAAAAGCTGTTACCTGTTCCATAACAGACAGATGAGTATCTTCTTAACAAAGCAGGTGGTGCACAGCCTGTACTACTAACCCTTGCTAACTAAAGCTGCCATTCTGCAAGTTCTCATACTAAAATCCTTAACTGGTCAAATATAAGTAATTGTCACAGCTATGGCTGTCAGGCTAGAACAGCCATCTAGAGAAATAACGGTAACAAACAGCATCCAGTGCCTTCAAATGGTGAAGCTAATTCAGCTACTCAAAAATAAATAAGTACATCTTAAATGGGAACTGTAACTGCAGACTGCCATTCTTTCAGATTATATTTTAATATTACGAAAAAAAGCACTAACAATTAGGCTTTCTTTTCTTTTTTTCCCCCTATATACAAACAAAAATCCTAAAACTCCAAAGGCCTTGCAGTCTCCAGATTCTGCAGCTGCCAGGGCACACGTTTTCCTTTTGACCACTCAAGATTTACTGAAATCTGTGAAGACAGATTCCTGGCAGCCACAACGTAGATGTCAGTGACGAAGTTGCAGCCAAACTCCTAAGTAAATGCTGTGTTTTTGAAGACCAACCCTACAGTCAGCAAGCAAGACCATCGGGTAGTGCTCCCAATTAACTCCTTTATCACAAGGCGTACTTTCAAGGAGATTACACAGTACTTGGAGGTTTTTCTGTCTGTGGTTGTTTTTTGTTTTAATGCAAGTCACCTGGCTCCGCACTACTGCTTCAGAAGTGTATCCTTTCTAGAAACAAAGACCACTCCAAGCTCTCTACACTGCCCAATGAACTTCTACAGTCACTACTCTTAGTCCTGAGCACATCCTGGCAGCTAATGCTGATGTGTCAGACGTGTCAGAGCTAACAGAGACACAGCAAATGGTTATTTTCAAGTTAACAGACTCAAATCATCTTCCACTGTATGACGCAGCATTTCTTTAAGTTCAGTAAGTGGGGATGGTGCCAAGCAAAATGAATGTAACATGGTTAAGTGCACAATGCAACAAGCATAAACTAAATCAATACTATGCATATACTGTCACTGCCATGGAAAACCAGCTCCTCGGTACAATCTAATATGAGCTATACATACTCAGTTTAACAACACACTCTCCACTACTGTTTTCTTAATACAAATTTGCTCTGGAGACAAGCTCCACACTGCCAGGCAGAAACAGCCATGACAATCTACAACGCTGAAGGAACTTTCACATTTTTCTTATGTACTAAAACTGTTACAGTCCTTCCAAGGCATATATTAGCTGTACAGCCTCGCTAGCTTCCTTAGCAGAATGAGTTCTTTTGTGTGTGTGTTGTTTTTGATTGTTTGCTTTAAATTAACAGGATCTTTTGTGGCTATTATAACAAAAAGCTCCCCCCCTACGTTTCTCCATTTGTTTTATGTCTACTTTAAAGAATTACCTAGCAAAACAGAGCAGCAGCATAGGTAAACTCTGACTTGCACATGACATTCTGCCCCAGCAGGAAGAGGCATCCTTCTGAGAGCAGCACAGCCACCATCCATCACAGCACAGAACGAACAACTCCCACTCTGAGCTCTTCTCAGGATAACATGCAATCCCTGGTGGTCATTTATGTGGGGCTACCAAAGGGAATCTAAGACAGGTGATCCACAGAGCTGCGTTCAGGTTTTCCTACCAAAAGGTAGCAGGTAACAACATTTAGTTTAACAACATAGTGCTAGACATTTTCAAACGCTCAAGGAATCATCTTCTCTTCATTCCCTCAGTTTTTAATCAAGTCTGACCAAGCCTTGCTCACCTTACTCATAAACAGCCACTGCTGTGCACAAAAGCATGCATTTACTACAACAACACACTGGAGAGCAAACCAGTTGTTAACTGGGCTTCATTGCCTGGCTGCCAGCAATCACAGGAGATGAACCCAATATTATCTTTTCTACTCTCATGTTCCCAAAATGCTGCTTCAGAACACATCCTTGCATACAACTAGAAACAAGTAACTGAGTACTACCAAACTAAGGCTCAGGAGGAAGACTTAGTTCCTAGAAAGAAAATGCTACTTGAACCAAGCCATCAAGCCATTCATTTGCCTTGACTATTAAAAGCACTTTATATCTACTTCACTATTTCTTATTTATGAACTACAGTGTATGTGCAGTTATATCTTACACAGAGAAAAGAAAGTTCTTTGGAATAAGATTCCCAAAAAGAAAAGGTGGTGGCAGTTACTAGCATAGTTACCACTGCTATTTAGGTAACAGAAAATATAGCAGTATCAGTGACAGCATTATAATCAAGGGATATTTATTTTCCTGTTTGGCCTATGTAACAAAACTTCACTCACATGTAAATTAGAGGTATTTCTTCTGTATTTGGAGAGTTACAAATGTCTGAAAGTATTTAAAAAGGACAAAGATTTCATATGCACTGCTCAAACAAAGCCCAAATTTGAAAACAAAAGTGCACTGTAATCTTCTTAAGAAAAGAGTCATTTCATCCCTAAATGCAAGACTAAGCAATTAACAAGAAAGGCAAATCCCGTTTTTGGTAAAATTTAAAGATTTACAGTTGCAAAGAACTCCATGTTTGATCACCAGAAGGGAACTAAGTCCTTCAGTTCTTAACATCACAAACTTTTACTGCACAAAGTAATTCTACTTCATTCTGTTTCTATGAAATCTAGTGAACTGTAGTCATACATTCATTAAAATAATCCTATATGAAACAGCAACTCCATCCCACACTTTGGCTTGCTGGCCCATCCCCTGCGTGGCTCACTAACACCTCTGGTACCTGAAGTACCAGAATATCTGGTTCCCGTTTTTCACAGTTACCCATTCTATGCACACCATCATTAATTCAGCAACAATGTCTTCAGATGTCCAGATTTCTACTACCAATGCCAGTGCTCACGTGGAGGTGTTTGGAGCAGAGTCCAAGCAATAGCACAATTCTCTTCATTCAGAACTCCCATGACTTCTAAAACAAATGCAAAGTTCCTGAGCACTTTACCATACTTTACCTTATCACAAGCAGCTAAGAAGTACAAAGCTGCTGGAAGGAACAAGGGAAAAACCTTTAACTCTTACCATATCTTTCACCTAGTAAGAGATATAGACAAGAAACCCGACTGATCAAAAATAGTTCTGTCAGCACTGAAGATACTGTTAAAATTTCATGAACTTGTGTTAAGTTCTAGAAACTCTGAGCAACTTCAGCCAATCACGATAATGTACAGAGCTTAGAACAAATTATGTCTGCTGTAAAGTAATACAGTTAGATCAGCATGTAGCATGTATTTGAGTACAATCAGCATCACCCTACTGCTCCAACAAAGGTCAACACTGCACTATGCACTGCCCAAACAGGATTGCAATAACACTGAGATGAAACAGCCACTTAAAAATCTAGAGAAGAAAATATGCATAGTTTTATCAAAGCTCACTAAGCCTGGTTTACAAACCATGTAAAAATGTTTGAAGTAACAAAGGATGCATACAGTCAAAGCCTACAAGCTTGTTCTCAGATTTTACATTTTAACACAACTGAACAACAGCATAAGCTTTGCATTTTTACACGTAGCTGGGACGTGATCATCTGATAGTTTCAGGATATTTTAGATCTTCAGAAAACTAGGGGGAGGGAATCTCTTTTAAAGGGAAGCTTCCAGGATTTTGCATAATCCAACTCCAATATTAAAACAAACAGACAGCACTACTAAGGAATTATGAAACTGATATACAGAGCACTTCTGAAATGTTAGCAATGCTGCATAATATACCTTTACACAATGTCCCCCCTTCCCTCAAGAATCCTTACCTGACATTTTTGCAGCAGGTGCCAAGTTAGGCTCGAGTCCTAACTTCCTCTTCCAAAACAACGAGAGAAGAATTAGTGATCTCTGTGGGGTTACAACTTCTGAAGCCATAAGACTGCGTTGGGGGCAAGGCTGCAGTTGTACAGTCTTTCTAGAGCTGCAATTCAAGTTTCTCAAAGAACTTTCATCTTTGAAGCATTCCACTTGAGAACGTAATACAGCAATACTAAGTGATTTATGCTTTTGTATTAAAAGTAAATAAGTACTTAACATTAAAAGCCTATTACATTGATTCATACAAACCAAGAACAGCAAAGCTTTATTTACATCAAAGACTTAAGGCTGGCAGGGACCCTCCGGGTCCCTCTGGCCCAAGCCCTGCTCCAGCAGGGACACCCAGAGCAGGGTGCCCAGGGCCATGTCCAGGTGACTTGGGAAGATCCCCGAGGAGGAGACCCCATAGCCTCTGGGCAGCCTGTGCCAGTGCTCCTGGTGTTCAGAGGGAACCTCCTGTGCTCCAGTTTGTGCCCAATGCTGCTGATCTATTAAAAAACCTTGTGCAATTAAGAAATTTCCTCCCTGTGTTTTTAAATTTGCCAGGTGACCATTTTTATTTCCATTTGCTTCATCGTGACAAAGAAAGACTAGCTACTTCTATCTTCCATTGCAATATAGCCATACTTGTTAGAAAAACACTAGATTTGTACTACACAGAAAATGGAATCTGTACTTCAAGATGAAGACGATGAAGCAGCATTAACAAATTTCAAGGTATCTTGCAAATGTCCTGTTAGTCCACTGAAGACTTACCTGCTTAGGAAAACACAAACCAATGCTGAATATAAAGGTAACGTTTTTCATGAAAATTGTGTTTTGTGGAGATGAGGGCATTACTTATCTGCTTCAATACAATACTACTGGTCCTTGCCAGTACTTCTCCAGTCCAAACAGATTACTGTTCAGACCTGGGCTGAAAGCTGTGCATAGTCAGAATAAGGAATCCGTGAAAAAATTTAATGCAGCAAATGTAATATGGTGAACTCCACCATACAAAACCAATGAGCAGAGATTCTCAACTTGTGACTGCTAAGCAATCTTTATCATCTGGTAAGCTGCTCCTTAATCGCACAATCAGACGTACTTTACTGGATGCTGTGCTAACATTTCTCAACTTTCTACTGCTTCTTTATTTGCCCTATTTTAATAGGGTGGCTTCCACCTGTAGGATAAAGCTATTGAGCCTACTCAAATTAGGACAGGTAAATGAAAAAGAAAAAAAAGCATTGTGTCTCATGTCTCGTATAGAGCTAGGAAGCATCTGTTAACACCTAGTGAAGAGAAGAGCACGATATTAATAGTAATTCCGAGTGACAGATTTAACACACTTCAGTACTTTTTAGGAGTAGTATTTAAATTAACCCTTCCTCTCCCACCATCCCTTAAAACGACAATCCAGTTAGCTACAACTTCCTTCGTTTGAAAACAATGAAGCCTAAAAACCTTAATAATGAAACCATGTTTGATCAGAACTAAGCCAAGAACATACAAGAAAAAGGGAATTTCCTTTTGTTATCGACTTACATACAAAGGTAGGTCAGATGGCATCGTATTCAAGATAAAAATGTTTTGAATCCAAGACAAACTGGCTTATTTTTCACTGGAGTTGATTCTGATTTTAAGATGTAAGCTCATACTGTAATTTTCACATGTTTAAAATCAGTTATCAAAAGTATGAGAAGTGAGAAATTCAAACACATTAATAAAAGTGTATGAACATAGCCTAAAACTGAAGTTACTTCATTACTTGTTTTCCATTTTTAATATATAAAATAAAAAATAATCCATCTAGCGCTGCAAATTTCATTTGCTGTTTTGAAAAGAATCTCCATACAAGCAAGCAGAAGTTTCTCCATCGAAGTCCGTACTTCAAGCCAAACCTCAGTGCACCATCTGACGAGTCAACTGTGTTAACAGGACATCAGACTCACCTATTGCTTTTATGGATCAGCAACAAAAGAGCTCATATTTAGCTTTTCTCTTCTGCTCCTCTTTATTCTGGCCTTCTCAAAGCTTTGTTTCCCTGTTATTTAAGATCTATTTCAGTTAACTTCAATTTCAAGATCTACAAAATCTTTCATCTGATCAGCACCTGACTGTGCCTCATGGTATGCTTGTACATACACTTGAGTAATTCTAGTTTGCATCAAACTGTGTAATCTAGAATGAATGCAGATATCCAAATAGTTTGAAGATGAAACGGCACTTGGACACAGAATCAGAACCAGTTCATGTTTTTATTATCTAATTAGAGAACTGGACTACAATAATCACCCAGGTTCGCTTTCTCTAGCGCGTCTGAAGCTACCGTAGGAATTTATGCTGTTGACAATACAAATGTAACAGCTTTGTATTACATCTCCTTGAGAACTCACATCTGTAATCCATAAAAAGCATTATTTGGAAGTGAACTGCAGTGACTGAAGAGGTGAAAGCCAAATGGATTGCAGCTGGGGCAAAGTACTCCATGATCATACCACTCTCAACACCCAAACTGCAGCAGCTGCCACTGTGCAGATTAAATTCATTAAGCCAAAGAGGCAGAAAACTTTTAAAAGCATCCATACAGCCATGAAGAAACTTCATTACCTGAGGTGGGTAAAGCAACTGCTGAGGTACGCAAGGGCTCTACCAGATTGGCAGAGTAACAGCTGTGCAGCAGCATTCATATCCAATCAGCTGACAAACCACCTCAGGCACTGGCCCTCAATTATCTATTCCTCAGATGTGTCACTGTGGCAAGATAATTACGTGAATCGTAACTGGAAATCCTGATAGTCCCATTCTGGTTGTTTGGTCACAACCAAGACAAATCAGCAGAACGTAGGTCTTGCATCTGTGCTTTGAAGAACTCATCAAAACTCATGACAGAAGTTACCTACTACAATAAGTGGAAAATTAAAGTTTTACCTATTTCTGCATATTTTTTTTTTCCCCTCCAGCATGATTTCGGTTTGCATGTGCAGTCTTTCCTTATATTCCATTCATAAATTTCAATTTCTCCTCCTTTACATTATATACTGTCATGGTTCGGCCCATGAAACCATGACATATAGACAAAAAGTCAGGAGAAAACATGAACAACTCGCCACTGACATCAGTCTTTGTGTCTTCATAAAACGTGAGTTTTAAGGACTTATTCTGTCCATTAATGTGTGTACTTCATTTACATATTTACATGGAACTAGTTCTCTTCATGAAACGTGAGTTTTAAGGACTTATTCTGTCCATTAATGTGTGTACTTCATTTACATATTTACATGGAACTAGTTCCATTTATTGTAGAACTCTAAAATAACATCCAAGAAATTCAGATTAAGATTATCAGGAATCATATTTGGTGGTTCTACTTTTATGATGGCCTCCAGAATTTTAGATGTAAGGAACTAGAAGATATCATCTTGCTTTTCCACACTGCCATCTCCCTCCATGTGTAAATCCAGACAGAGGAATCATCTCTTCTGACTTCTCCATATCACCATCTGCACGCACTAAGGAGTCAAGGAAGGGTAGCTATCTATTTTTAAGCTCTCCTGCATTTTGTCACTTAACTCTGTGTATTGATTTAGACAGAGAGATTTCAAAACAAATTTAGAAGAACTACGTTTTTCCCCTCAGGAAGCGTTGTTAAACCTCCTTTCAACCATACATCAGGTCATGATACAGCAATAAAACACTTGGGGTGTAATGACTTGCCATGTAACTTGCCAATGCTTTTTACTCTAACCTATTTCTATCAAGTTTAGTATTGTAGGACCCAAATAGTTTTACACAGCTCACATCATCAGGAAAAGTTAAGCCTTTCACAATAAATAAAACCTGAACAGGGAACAAAGTCCTAAACGTAATGGATAAGGACACGTGAAGGAAGCTGGAGACAGCCTTCAAGGATGCATGGTTCAGCTTGACGCTGAAGTCTGTATATTACATCACTCCACACATCTCTTCTTCCAGTGCTCTGTGGATTGCAGCAGGGAAAAAAAAAAAAAAACCCACAAAATTCTCCCAAAAGTAACCAAAGATTTGGGCTCCTTAATGCCTGGTGTCAGACCAGTGGAAAACCCAGAGCTCTAACACTTCACAAACGTTTACAATCTCCAGTAAAAAAAACAAACGTTTTCTCCCTTTGAAAAGCAAACCATTAGCTTGCCTTGACACTGCAGTTTTGAAGATCACTTTTTTTTTTTTACAGTAATAGTAAGAATTCTCTGCATTACGAGTTTTCCCAGTTTAAGGCCTCAATAATTAAGCAGCACGCATTGAAAGAATCCCATACTTTCCCGTAAGAACACCTACAGATGAACACTTTCAAACCTGTGAGCACTTCTGTGACTACAGCAATAAAGGAGAAGTGCAGATGGAGCACCACCACTGTTGTGGTTTAATCAGTTATTATTAAACAATTAAACAGTTGTTTAATCAGTGTTTATTTCCCAGCGATATCAGACACCTAAAAAATTCACTTCTATG
Source organism: Lagopus leucura (assembly GCF_019238085.1). Classification (NCBI taxonomy): domain Eukaryota; kingdom Metazoa; phylum Chordata; class Aves; order Galliformes; family Phasianidae; genus Lagopus; species Lagopus leucura. The sequence continues at coordinate 1,789,678 of NW_024962262.1, forward strand.
GTTAACTACAAGATACGTGGCTTTATTTCAAAGGTACAGTAACACTAATGCTTAAGACCAATTTTTGTCCAACCTAAAAGTAAAACACAGCAGAACTCTTCAGTAACTACCATCATTTCTATTATCCTATTTATGATAATTTATGGTATCATACCACATGGCTTCACCTACACTCAGGTACATGTGCCTAATCCAACCAATTCTATTTTCCAGATGCCACTACAGCGAGTTAATCCTAATGACTGAGACAAAATAAAATCAGATAAACGTTATTTTTCTTAAGTCTTTATAACAAACAGTTCTGTGCAAAGAGGAAAAATGCAGGCCAGTAACAAAACACAACTCAAATAAGATAATTTCTCCACAAGTTTGTACTGTTTTTCCCACAGCAGACAGTTGTACTCGCAAGTACAATTTTTTGATGTTTCAATTTAAAAATGATAGAATTATTTTTGTTACATTTAGTATAAGTCAAGGAGTTACAGCACTGTTTGGAGCAAACATCAAGTCATTCGTGATTCCATTACTGTCTTGCACGCGTGCTTGTGATTGAAAACAGATATATGCAAATTCAGCCCTCATTATTAACATTAATACTGAAATAGTCCCTAAGCAGGAAAAAAAATCACGTGTAGACATGCAGAAAAGTATTCCAAATGATTTTATTCTAAGCTTTCATTTTAAAAACAGTAAGAAGCACCCTCAGAATTCCAGCTCACTCTCCTAGTAAACACACTTAAAATGACTTGATACTTTTTCCCCACATGCAACAGGAAAAGCGTATTTTGCACAGAACAAGCAAAGTGAACACAAAATAAAGCAAGCTTAGCAAGGAAAAACACTTATAAACAACAGTTACACAAGAGTAAACAAACGCTCTAGTTCCCACCTCCTGCATTTTTGCATTCAGCACTGTAATACAAAGTGAGATTGTACACAAGTGTGATGCAAGAATTAACAAAACTGAACATGCATTAAGCTGTATTGCAAAAACTATGAACAAAGCATAACATGACAACAATCAACCAGCACATATACGAAGCAGCTCTAATTTCAACTGCCAAGTTGACAATTTTCACTTACAGACCAGTCATGTAACATATGACAATTACTCCATAGATTTTATTTCAAAATTCTGAACTTTCCACTGTTGAAATGTAATCACTGTATTTGTCACATGCTAAGTCAGAAGCAACTTCTGTATCATTTGGTACAGCTCTGGTTCTCAACATTTCAGATGTGGACCTACAACCAGCACAATGCTGTGAGTCCCAGAAGCACAACGCTCCACGCCGGAACAGAACAGAAGAGGAGCTACCATTTCATTGCTGCACTTTTCCTTCTGTGCTTTCTGGAAAAGGTTTTGATTCAAGTTGCTTAAAACTGGAGATGCAGCTTACCTTTCATATGCTCCACCCCTTAGAAGTGCTTACAAGAATATCTGCAACAATGCAGTGCTACTGTATCAAAGAATGAAGAACGTCAGCTTTCTAAAGACAAGATTTCCCATCTTTGTAACTGCAATTCAAGTTTTCTTCAAAGAAAAAAATACATATGAATAGGTTTGCTTCCATAAAGCAACTATATGTATTATCTTTCTTGGAGAAAGCATGAAGAACACTATTTTCCATGTTTTATTGACTAGCATACAACCATAAAAACCATAGAAAGTGGACAGGCTAAGCTTATATAGACTTTGGCCCAACATTTTAGCATAAACCAACTCCTCATTATTCTGAATAGCTGCCCTCCTAGATCAAGTATTTAACAATGCAAAATGGAACCACATTATTCAGAGATCTGAGCCTTGAAATACATTTCTCATCTGTTTCTAAGCTAAGTTATTGCTCAAAGTACCACAGTACTGAAGTACTGAACAGATAGGCAGTTTCACTTGATGAGAACATACATAAAATCACATTCTCTTTGTGGTATGTAGATACAGGGCAAACTAACCCAAGCGCACAGTCCTATCGTCCTGTCTCACTGCCCTCCCACTGTTCTCCCTTCCTTCACCATGTAATGAGCACAACCAGTAACATTATGAGGCTCCCTTACCCTGCTCAGAGCAGTGAGCATGGGCACAGAGATGTAAGGGTGGCACAAAGCAGGCAAGTAGCAAAAGGCTCTTCCTGTCTGCAGGCACTGTGTTTATTCTTTTTATATGTACATAAAGACTTCAAATTTGTTCAAGATTTCTCATACAAACATTTAAAACATCTGTAAGCAGCTTAAAAGATATATAAAAAAAAAAAAGACGTCAGCTCTGAGTTCAGAGTAATTGTGTTCTCCAACATCACAGTAACTGTGCATGCTCTTCTTTCTGCGATTTTATGCCAGATCAAATATTTTAAGCTTAGCAACAGCATCTAACAGCAAAAGAATCTAATGAAAATATCCTTGCCCTGTTCCACATTTCACAGTAAATACTATTTTACTTTCCTTCATACTTTCTGCTTGCTGCTTATCTGGCAATGATACACAAGCTTAAGTTTGGATTTCCACTGGTCGGAGAAGAGAGAAACGCGAGGCTTGTACATTGTATCTAGCTGCTGTAACCAGCCACAAAATTCCCGTCCTACAGAAGTTCTTCTAAAGAAGAAGAAATGTATCCAATTGCTACGACCTTCCTACAACTCACGAATATTAAAAAGAACCCAATTGTCTGTTCATTCCAGTTACGATTTTCATTGGCAGAAGACTTAGCTCCTAGTTTAAAAAATCCAAGAAATTTCTGTCTTTCCTGTTAAAAATGAGTTTGTGGGTTTCACAGAAAAAAAGGATTCAAGTTACTTTTGTGCATCTTATGTAGACATAGAAGTAAACCACAATTCTCCCGTTTTTAATGTTTCTTTATTCCCCCACCCCATTTTCCATTTACATACAAGACTTCACATTTACTCCTGTTCAAATTTGCGTGATTTTTTTTTAAACTGAGAAACCAATGGCAAGAACGACATCTTTATTCTGACTGCGCTTCTTCCAAGCCCCACGTACATTTAGCATGTCAATTCCATCATATTATACAGCTATGCTTTACTCTAAAGAGGAGACATAAAAGCACGCCAGTGAAACTACAAACAGAGCTGTAGACAAACCGATTTCTGACACAAGGAAATAAATCTTACCAACACTTGTATGCAATAACACAGCTAAATTCCTTTCGAATCTCATACCTTACTGTGAGCATTTTGTCTCCTATTTCAGGCATTACACACAAATCAGTAAGTGTTTACTCACATTTACAGAGCTGTTTTTCTGATACTGTGGTTTGTATATAAAAACTGTGAAAAGCTTTACAAATGATTTTACCTCTATTCACTTACATAACCTCTATTCATCGTTAAACTTAAAACTGTTCCAAACGTTTCCTTCAGTGACCTGCCCTTAATTACTTTTCTGAAGACACCCACCTATTACCAGTTTTAGAAATCAGGATGGTCATTCAAATAAATACCAAACTTCAATTACATTAACCACAGTTTAAGGAAGTTCAAGATGGAAAAGACCCATTAAATCTATCCCACTAAGAATGAGCACACACAAGGCTGGCTTTCACATGCTTTAAAAACCAAGAACATAGTTTTCACAAAAAATTAACAGTTTATTTTGTTGATCCTACAATTACATTTAGACAGATAACTTTTTTTTTTTTTAAATAAATTTCAGTATTTTGCAGATGACTATGAAAACAAAACAAACCTGAAATGCCTTTAACTACAATTTTCAAAATGTTCTTTGGGAAACAAACAAACAACACAACAGATTTCTTCACAGCAGAGGAAGGACAATGCAGGAGACGACCTATGTGTATTTTACAGCATATTCCAAAAGGCAACAAACTGCCAGTCCTATGGGAAAAATTATGTATGACTCAGCATTACATGTTCTTAATCGCTCCTGCTATTAAGTTCTCATGCTTCATCAAATTGATTTTAATGAGAACAAACGCTCTGGGGATGGTCCAGTCTCATATAAACCAATAATTTCACAGAGCAATGTCCAGCTCCTGATTTTTGAGGGCCACACTCATTGCCTCCTCACTACTGACACATCTGGAAGTTGGAGTGATAGCGCACTGTGCCAGAAGCCTATGCACCAAAGAAAGCACCAAATCCCAAAGAACACAATGAAATAACACTTATTTCAAATGCTCTCTCAAGTCCCACAGTCTCGGTGTGAGGCATGAGCTAACAAGGCATCACGGCTGCAGACTGTGTCAGAAGATGCATGGCAATGCACCATTCCAAACCTCAGGAATGGAACTCGGAATCCACTCACACCTACGGCTCAATGTAAAGTGACTTCATCAGTCACCACTTGGCCAACCCTTCTATTTCAACAGCTCTCTTGCTGTATATTAATACCTGTCATCTTAAATGAGAAGGAATTATCATGTAACTTGTTAAAATATGTTTATTAAGATATATGCCAATAAACCAGTTCTCACAACTTAAAAAAAAAAATTGAGCCTCACAGCATCAGAGCACACTATTTCTTTGCTGAATATCTAAACCAAAAACATGTGACATTGCTGTGTGGACTTTTTTTTTTTTTAAATAACATGAGAATGTCCCTCAGGTCAGTCACTTCAGCATTACTGAGCAATTGTCTATAGGCAGATCGTAACAGGTTAATAATCAGCACTTCCTAGAAGTCTGTACATCTTTAATGTAGTTCCTTTATTAAAAGAATCACTAATTACTGTTCTATTTTTACAGTAATAAAGAAAAAAAACAAAGAGAAAATTAGCTAGGTATAAATTTGAAAATATGAGAATATACTTCAGATCAGAACACCACTCAACGAGTCTGTGCTATAAACTTCTATTAGATAATGGTTAAAATTAAGTCCATGCAGTATTTAGTTTTCCACTGTGTCCTTGCCATTTGTTACAACCCCCATCCTCATGAAGGTCCTCACTCTACTGTGCCTTTAGGTTCGACTGCGTAGAATACAGGAGCGCACAATAAAGAACAGTTAGATAATTCACAGCAATTTTAATGTTCTTACAAAATAAATGCAGTTCAAGTATATGAAACACCACTGAGCTTCCCAAGGTATCCACGTGCTCTACGTAATGAGCACACTGGAATGAAGAGCTATAAACAAATCAACTTTTTTGCTGTTCTTCAAGTGACCATGGCAATAAATACAAATGCAATTAACAAGCTGGACCATTTGAAAATGCTGCTGAACCGCAGTAACAGCTTCTCACAGTGCTTCAGTAGCTCTCATTGCTTTCCTTTCATCCCAGCAATGAATGCCCATACCCACTAGCAAAGAAAACCAAACCAAAACCAAAAAAATTCCTAACAATTTTCTAAAGGGTATTCAAGAGAAGCGTTCCTCAAATATTTTAAATCAATTGCCCACATAATATTCAGAGAGGAAAAATGCACTGAGCCACGTCAGACAACTCTGAATGTTTGTCAACATTTAACCAGGAATAATTTTTTCCCCCCAGTCTGGGCAGCCACCTACTGCTGTCACACTGTAAACACCAAGAGCTCATGGATGACAAGCTAATAAACGAGCAAAGAGTGATCTTCATTATTCCCAAATGTGCTCCATTTTGTTCCAATAAAAATAGAATACACAGTAGTGTTCTATGAGGAATTGCATTATTGGTTTTGTTTGGTTTTATTTATATGGAATATTAAAGCTTTACTGCCTGCACGTACTGAAATCATATCACATTTTACACTGAATTCATAAATAACCTAAGAACTCAAATACAAAGAAAAGAAACAATCTTCTCATCAGTCTCACATATCTTCCAAGCTTATCTGCACCGTCACAGATCACAGCAGTCAGGACCTCACTGTTCTTTCCAGTCTAACATACCAAGGAGTTCAAAATCCAAGCACATCTTTGCACAGAAAAACTGATTAACTCCTTTTAATCTCGATGAATCGCTTTGAGCACATGGGCATTATCTTCAAGCAAAAAATTCTAATTCTGTAATTTCTGAGGAAATTATATCCTCATTGTACAGCTACATTCACTACCACATATGGCAAAATGAAAAACACTGCCTTTGCTGCTGAGCAGTATACAATCATGTTGATTCTATGGCCAGATAATGCTAAGAAAACTCATCTTAGAGACAGGGGAGCCTGTCATTAGCTACAGATGGAATTCATTAAATCCAGAGGGTCCAGAGGAGAGCCACAAAGATGATCGGGGGACTTGAGCACCACTCCTATGAAGACAGGCTGAGGGAGCTGGGCTTGTTCAGCCTAGAGGAAAGAAGGCTGTGAGGTAACCTCACTGCAGCCTTTCAGAACCTAAAGGGAGCCTACAAAGAGGAGGGGAATCAACTCCTTGAAAGGGTAGGTAACAGCAGGACAAGGGGAAATGGTTTTGAGTTGAAGGAGGGGAGATTTAGGTTGGATGTCAGAGGGAAATTCTTTCCAGAGAGAGTGGTGAGGTGCTGGAACAGGCTGCCCAGAGAGGTTGTGGATGCCCCGTCCCTGGAGGTGTTCAAGGCCAGGTTGGATGGGGCCCTGGGCAGCCTGGTCTAGTATTAAATGGGGAGGTTGGTGGCCCTGCATGTGGCAGGGGGGTTGGAGCTTCTTGAGGTCCATCCCTTCCAACCTGGGCCATTCTGTGTGATTCATTAAATCATTAGATGCATCCAAATTCAGTATTTCTTCAGTATTCAGTATCTCAGTTTTCAGTATTTTTCTGAACTTAAAGGCTTGGTCCATGGATTAGACGATTTTCTGCAATAAGGGCAGCAGACAAACTCACTAGCATGCAGCAGTTTTACACTAGCAGACCACAGTTTTACACTGACAATGGCTCTCAACTACAGAATGAAAACCACCAGTATCAACTGAAATCTACAGTAATCTTCAAATTATCTTGGCTTGCAAACAAAAACAATGAAGCACAAGTACATGCACTTAAAATAGTCTGTGGCTGGCTAGGAAATTACGAACCACTTCTGCAGGTTTGGTATGCTTTCTGGGCTCCTGAAACATGTTCAGACACTACAGGGATGGTGGTTTACACACACCTGAAATATACAGGAGTCGGTTAGAAGTTCTGAATGACTGTTCTCTTCTTTGAAGAAAAAAAAAAAAAAAAAAAAAATCAGAACAAAACTCATAAACATGGTACAGGTTACCTTATTTAAGCCAAGTTCCCTTTCAGGGTTTTTGCAGTTTAAAATTACCAAATAACTCAGACCAATACTATCTTTCTCAACCCCCATTAGAAACATCATGTTCAAAATAAGGCCTAATGGGATAGGATGTAAGTAATCTACTACTTACACACACTAGTAAACTGTATTTTCAACTGAACGCAGAACATGAAAGCAGAAAGCTTAAGCATTTGCTACCAATACTTGTGCACACCTAATGAATAGTAGCAGTTTTCCCAAACGTTCAGTTTTAGGAACAGTATACTTAGTAAAACCGGTTATAAGGTTTTTGTTTGTTTGTAAAGAATGAGCACTATAATATGATACATGTATCAAGGAGGGAGCAGTATTTCAGAATTTGAATCTATCTTACTATTGCAAAACAAACTATAAAGATGTGGCATGCATCTAAATGAGAGCAGAAAAAAAGACAACATTAGAGATGATTGAGAGGAAAATGCTTAGTAATGCCACAAGTGAGTAGTATCTAAAGAATATGGTAATATTCAAATTCCATGAAAACAATCTCTATCTTTGGCCATACAACATTGACAATTTAAACAGTGTGCTTCCAAGATGTCAGTAATGCATCTTTCCCATTACTATTTATTCACAGTTTACCAAGACCATCACCGCTATATTAAAACATAATACATGCATGCTCTCTGCTGCTTGCATCTCATGCTTTGAGCTACATACATATCATCTTTATATAATTAGGGAACAACATTACCTCAAATTAGTTTTGAATCAACTTAATACCACTACTCATGCAAATAATATTCATCTTTTCTACTTGTGAAAACATGAAGTGAACAGATAAAAACAGAACACTAATACTTTCACAGGAAAAAAAAAGCAGTATAACCAAAAAACATCCCAGCTTTCTTGCCATTATGGGAATAGAACCAATAGGCCTTTTCCATCACCTTCCACGACTGATGAAGTTTGAATATAAGCTTCCTAGCAGTTTTATCATTAGTTCCATCTTAAGACCTGATCAGCAAAGCTAGCCTGAAATGTTGAAAATGAGTGTTTTCCAAATTCATTGTTCAGTAAAACCACGTCAAGAATCATAGAATCATATACTAATGTGCAGTCCTTCTAGAAGCATATGAATGCTCTACCTATGAGTGAACAATCATTTCAGCAGAGAACACTTGTCTTTGAATTAACAGTTAATTGTTATAACAGATTTGTTTCATGTCAACCAGTGGGAGAAGTAAGTACTCATGTATACCTACAGTGATACATCATACATCAGAAGGCTTTAAACAAGCTTGCACAAATGCTTCCTTCCCTTGCAATGCCAGGATACTTTAACAATCATTAGAACACATCACAACAATGTTTCTTAGATAAATTCATTCATTCCATCGTGAACAAAGTAAACATACAGGTTTCTTTTCCAGAGGTTATTTTTCTCTCAGATTTTTCCAGCCATTGAAAGGACAGACACTGTCAGACTAAGTTTGCAGAGGGAAGCTGAGATAAAAAGACACAGTATCCTCATAAGAACAATTTGTATAAAACTTTACGCTCTTCAGAAGTTGAAGCAAACTTAAGCAGCTGCAATGTAAATTGTCCGTAGTATGTACTGCTACATGCACTTCAAGCTGAACAGATTCACTACGAACGGAATTTTCGACACACAAGTAGAAACTGCATACGAAGAATGAAAACGATGCCACTTATAGCCAAGCATAAAATTATTCTCACTCAGTATTTGTAATAACATTCCCAAAATCCTTTCAAGTGAATTTTATATTTTATTGTCATCAGATAACCGCATGTTTTACAGCATAGTCACACACTGTATTTTGCTAGTCACAAACACATTGCCTTACATAATGATCTGCATAATTTCTGCTCTATACTACAAAGCCTATGACTGAATACAAAAAAGTTTTACAAAAGAAACTGTTTTAAAGACTACAGTAACAATAAAACCGTTTCCAGATAACAGCTAAAATTATAAAGGCATATCACTGTATATGTTCACTGGAATTTCTTAACAGCAAGGAATGAAGTTTTAGTATCTGCGACGCTTGTTAGGTCCTTCAAAGTTGCCCCCTGGGTTTCCTCTACCAAAGCCACCAGGTCCACCACTCACGGTACCTACACCACTCATGGGCGGCTGAGGAGTTTCGGAGCCCGTTCTACTAACCAGAGGTGAGCCCATCTGTGATGGACCTCCTTGAGGGAATCTCTCATTATGCTAAAACAAGTCCATTTGGAACATGCCAAATGTAAGTTACACAAAAGTGATGTAAGTTACACAAGTGATGTTGTCAGGAAGTTCAGCAGATAGTCCAGCAGAATCAGGATCACACATAGAGGGAAGAAAGGAGCAATTCAATTAGTTATTATCAAAAAGGATGTGGAAATCAGAGACTGCTAATGTTATGCTCTGACTTTGTAAATTCTTAAGTTTTTAATTAAGACCAACTCCGGTGCTCAACACAAAGCAATAATATATTCCATGTAACAGAAGAGAGTGAACAGTAATTTTATACCCTAGTCTTCTTTTGCCTTATACACTAATCACAGTACTTCTCTATCAAAGAAGTTAAGCACATAAACATTGTTAAACTAGAAAAAGTTCAACTTTTTTTAAAAATTTATTTATTTCTAGAGACTACAGTTTCATTCTTCCAATAGTGAAACAATCTCAGAACTTACATATCCACCTATTTGTAGTTTCAGTCCACATGACCTGGAGTTAGCCTTTCATAATGAACCTTAGTAATCTTTAAATGGACTTTTAAAGCCCAAATCAAATACACTAGTTATAAAATGCATAGACTATGCTTCATTCAAAAATAAAGTATCATCTGAAATATGAATAAAAGATGAAAATTCAGTTAATGTTCCATGTGTTCCTTAGCTCCTTATCCAACATTAATAAAGATACACATACTTAGGTTTATTGGGCTATAGCAATAAAGGCTTGAAACAGAAAACATGCATCTGAATACTTATAGTTCACCATTTAAGTGTTTAAAAACAGAATTCTACATAATGAAGTATAAAACATTACCTCAGCATAAGACAAACCATTAAATGCATAGACGTATGGTACAAACAGATTCTGAAATAACTCTTCAGCCACTGAGGACAGTTACACTTTCAGAAGAAATTCCTCTGAACAGAGAGCCATACAACAGCCCGGGAATGAGAGTTCAAAAAGAGCTTTAATAACTACCATCTATTTATATGCCTGAAACAGAATAATTCTTCCGAAAGTCTAACTCCAGTAGTAATAGTAGGGCACAAGAGTTCCAAAGGCACTTAAATATAAACACGGATTGCTATCTATATTAAAGAAATTTTACATAACTTAGATCGTGGTTATGCATATATATACGCATTACTTAAAAGCTCATCAAAAATTATTTCAACAGCTGCATAAAGATCTGCTAATGTCCCAAATTAGCCTAAAATCTACAGCACTATTTGGAATTTGTTTAGAAAAGTATCTTAAATGAATACAGCTTGGTAGCAACAGTTATGAAATTCAACACATGCTTATCACATACTCATGGTCATATTTACCATTTCATTATTGGACAAAAACAACTCTTTCTAACAAGGAGAACTCGACCCAGCTTAAGAGAAAACTACACTAATTACCTACCTACAATAAAGTATAAGGGAAAAAGCTATTTATAATCATTATGTTCAAAGATATTTTAAAGGATGGCAGTAGAACAACAAGAAAAAAATTCTACTTAACAAAATTCAAAGTCAAATTTAAAAATGAAAATTACACTTCTGGTCTATAAATCGTATTCTCTGTTTCTCTCCAGAGAAATGGAAAACAACTCTCACAGTGCCTCAGGGGACAGAGCTCTGACAATCTCTGAAGCGTCTTTCCAATGCCAACAGAAGAAGGACATACCCTGCTGCAGGCATCTGTCACCCAGACTAAAAGCCCTTACAGTCCAAAATGAAAGGGCATCTCATTTGTCCTTCAGTAACACGTAGAAGAAAATGAAAACTAACTGCTTCACATTTAGTCTGTATTTTGTAAAGCCTATAAATGCCCTTCCCTTCATTTTCGTAACTGGAATGACCTTGTAGAAAAACAACAATTTCAGATAGATAACATGATTTGTAACTCCAGTTTTTTTCCCCTCACACCTCTTTTCAGCATCTATATAACCACAAAATAATGTTCCAGAGGTGACTGGTCAGTAACACAGGAGTTTCCAGTAAAAGCATCTCTGCCAATAGTATTCTTTGAAGAATGCAACCTGTCCCCCATCCCTGTGAGAAGTTATGGAACTGATAAAACGAGCCCATCATATGATATGAAGCACAACCAACTCCTCTCACTGGGAAAGAACAGACTTATCATACATTTTGTACGCAAAATATCATTTTCCCTTAAGGAACAAAGGATTTGTCACAACTTCATTATATGGATACCTCAGTCACAGACTGATACCATTTAGAAGGCATACATAAACTACAGTCACCAAATGCTTCAGTGTTCCAATGAAATTATAATGGAATCACTGCTGTACTTCATACTTCTTTATAACACACCACCACTAGAACATCTCAAGTCTCCATTTACAGAAAAATACTTAAATGTGAGATCTAAAATGACACGGTTGTTTCTCTACATAAGACATTACAGCTAGGAAAAGTGACTGGCTACAAGACAAGAGCAAAAATAGCTAGTGCTCTAATTGCAGCCCAATGTCATATCTGCTCTTGATAAAAGAAATCCAGATGCCTGTCCTACACTCATAGCATCTTCAGCAACTGCTCAATCCTACTTTCCTGCACTGACCTGACAGTTATGCCTAGCAGCTGTTGGCGTACTTATCTTCCAAGTGATTACTGTCAAACTTATGCTTTCAACACCACTAGGAAGAAAGTAGAAAATACTATACTAAGGTCACATTAAAAAATTGAGCAGTTTACACAAAGATATCTTCACACTATACACAGCTTCCAGGATTTATTTAAAAAAAAAAAAAAAAAAAGCTGGTAATGCAACCTTGTTTTATAAAAGAAAAAAAAAAACAGCAGAAGCCTAATTTTACAGATTACTCAGGTACACAGATGCATCTTCACATCTAATTTCCCTTTATCATGCTTTTTGAGGGCAGGTTATGCACACTAAGTTTTACCACAAATACTGTGCAATCTAACCTCAATTTTACTGCTTACTGATCAAAAAATTTCCTCCTCACCTGAAGAAAGAGGAATTTTCCTAATTCTATTTTAATACTAAATATTTTCCTTCTGCAATGTATTTCAGTGAACAAGTCTATCAATTACTTTTAACAAAGTCAAAACTTTTAACGTGGTCTTATTCAGTGTGAAAATATCTTTGGTAATAAAAACGTGTCATGAGACATGACAGCTATTCAAAGTAATTAAATTTGTGATACATTACCACTGTTCCATTATCTGGCATCATTGGTGTTCCCATATTTGCAGCTCCTTCTGGTCCCATGGAAGGACCAGGACCCATTGCAGGGCCAGGCAAAGTTCCTCTGTTGTTCATATTCATACCCATCATTGGAGGAGGGCCTTGGTTACCAGCAGGTGCTGGGCTAAACGCATCTATGCAAAACAATCTACACTTAGAGCTGTCCTATCTGAATTTTACAAAATAAACAAACAATTTATAATATTTTAAAACCCAAATGTACCAGACTTCCAATAAGTGAAATATAAAAAAATATGTATTCTTTGGGACTGTACATTTATCTCAATCATCTGCTTTTAAACAGATTAATTTTGTATTACATCATCTGCCTTCTGTGGCTGAGAAGCCTAAACTTTGCAGCTAAATATAGCTGTACTGTTTCCACGCAGAACATGAAGTGTTCACATAGCGTATATATGCACTGTGCACTCTACATTTAGAAAAAAATCCACAGTGATTTTGCAGTAACTGACACCAATAGGCAACTTGGCTCTTCAAGGATTACTGTATTAAATACAGATTCGCAAAAACTGTTCTGTCAGCATTAATGTTACTGGTAGCTGTTAAAATAATATACTGTAACATCATATAAAAGCAATAGCAATGACGATACTCAACTTTATAATGAGTTATCAGCAACACAACATGAAGAAATATAGTAAAAATACAAAAAAAATTTCTTGGTGTTAGAAGTTATAGATGAAAATTTCTCCAAAACTGTGATTCACATCACTTAAGAACTTCTTTCAAAGAGATTATTTAGCTATAATATTGAGTTACAAGACACCACTCTGCCAGCATCAGCTTTTGTTATAAGAAAGATCAGATTATATAAATCATTTATATCTGCTATTACAACATGTCATCAACTCTAAGACTCATGGTGATGCAACTTTTCCCCCCCCACAATAACACACACTATTCAACCAGAAGCCTGCATCCAAAATTTCACAAAGAAAGAAAACACGTCTTTGGAATCTAGCATATGTTTCAAGTCCTGGCAATATACAAGGAGAAAAAAAAACTGTCAAGAAATTAAGACATGTTGCCAGACTAAAATACATCATTTTTATTCCAACATACCAATCTCTCACCTCTCATAATTTTAGTAATATACACGTTCATCATTATACACAGTTCATTCAGTGCAAATATAGTACTCTGATTTTCTGCATGTATTAAAATTGCATATTTATTATCAGTATTGAGCACCCATCCCATCTCAGCAGTCAGAGAAATCACCACATCAAGATATTGTTGCTAAAACTTAAGACTTAGTCAACTGCAAGCTGCTTAGGAAAAACAATCTAAGCAATGCAGCAGTGCCTATGAAGGTTATCAAAAGCTAGAGAGAAAAACCTTGTAATTTTAAAAGCAGTACTTTCCTAAACTTAGTGCTGACACTCCAAGACTTCTCCCTACAGCATGAAGCCAAAATAAAGGCATGTATAATTTGGATACTTCTTATCAACCCACAAACTTATCATTTCGCAAGTAAAAGATTGTGCTATAATCCAAGAAAAAATTATAGCTGAAAATCTCATGAAACTGTTCTTCAATGTCAATCATTCAAGAATTAAATGTAGAAGGAAAAGGAGGAATTTAAATTGACAAAATAAGGACAAACCTCTATTTTTAAAGGCTAATCATATCCTATATGACTGTAATGATGGCATTGCTCAGCACAACTCAAACCAGTCAATGCTCAATGACCTGTTAAAGCCTGTTTACCAGTATGCTCATTAAGCTCAGCCAGACTGCCACACATGCAGATATTGTTCAGTCATTCTTCAACAGCAATGAGTTCTTACCCTACATAGCCACTGTCCCCTAGATTTTCAAGAACCATGTAGATGTGGCACTGAGGGACATGGTTTAGTGAGCATGGGTGATTGGCTGGAAGTTGGAATAGATAATCTTAGTGGTCTTTTCCAACCTTATGATGCTATGATTCTTTACCATACAAATGCATGCATGCTTGCTCTAAAATAACCCATGCTAGGAAGCCTCTCTGTACTAGTAAGCCAATTTCAGCCAGCTATGATAGAAGGAAGGCAGCTGGGGAGTGTAATATAAACTGGAGTCCTGCACAGCTACTGTAAGAGGCCACAAAAGCTTCTTCTCTACACCTCAGAAAAGCTCTCTAACAAATCTTAAGAGCCAATCGCTTAACTGCTAATTCTTTTCAGAGGCACATTAATGTTGGCAGTTTATTCGCTGGACGAAGTATAGAAACAGACAGAAAGCAGTCTATCGAGCTCATGCCACAGCAGAGACTAATGCACATCTCTGAGCAGGGCTGAAAAAATGTATTTTATGTACGTCCAAAACGTACATGCCAAGGTCTGGCACAGTAGGCAATAAATCAGTAACTCTCATCAATCCAGAGGTAGTCCCTGAAATCAATTTTCCCCAGCTTAGATGAATATTTATTAGCTACCTGTGGCATCACAGTTACAGCTAAGTGCTATGATATGGTATTATGGAGTCTCTCAGACTTGCTAAAGATAATATAAAAATGACTGGTTAGCAAATGTCAGTCTATCACTAGTTAAATCCATCTCAGAGGTGTCTAGCTTTCAAATACTGCTCTCATATAGGTTTCCTATTACTGAAGATACTTCAGCTCCCCACATCATGAAAAGTCACAAATGGCACATGTAAAAACCAGTTTAAAATTACAATTCCAGTAGAAATGTTGTGAGAAAGTATGCCAGCATCAGTACTTAAAGGTCTACTATTTAAAGGTTTAAATTCTGTTTTGTTTTGGTTTTTTTTCCCCCCTTTCTTGTTAATTTTATGGAGGTTCCTGGGATTTTTGGGTTATTTTTTTGAGTGGTGGTAATGTTGTTCATGGCCAGGGAAAAAAAACCTCTACCAGGAGTTAACCTAAAATTCAGATACTGTGGAGAGAAGCACTATTTTTACCTATTCAGAATACTTTTCCCTTTCTAAAATTGGGGTTAGCTGTTACAATAGCTTATTTTGAAAACACACACTTATTTCTAGAATTTTTTTTTCCTTTCTACAAGTATATCTTGTGGAAACTGCTAGCGCTGGTGGGCAAGATGCACAATATCAATACTCAGAATGCCTCTTTAATTGAGATTTTCAAGAATCCGCTAAACCAATAAGCAAAATTTTAACTACAAAATCAGAAAGTCATCAGTTTATGCTTCAGGTTACTACTTCAAATAAACTTCATCTTGACATTGTCTTCCTTTGGAATTAATTCTAAAGTTCATCTTCTGCAAATGAATAAGCCAGTTTCCATTTTGCAGTTATAAATGTTTCAGTGAATGCAAGTGGTGAATAATGTATTTTAAAATGGAGACTGAGCAAGTACATTCGTCTATTAACCAATTCACATTACTCTGAGTTAAACCACAGCACTTCATAAGTTTTGTACACACATTCAAATTTAACATAGAAATACAGGAAAAATGATAACTTAAGTGTTTTTTTTAAGTTAAGTTAGTCAAGAAGCTTCCTAAAGATATTTTAAAATTAATATTCTATATTTCAGTCTTGTTTAAAAGCAGATATTCCAGTTGAGTAATATTCCAAGCTGTTTCAAGTCTGAGCGTACAAGGCAAATACTCATTCTTAAGCCAGTACTCTTGTAAATTTCAAAGCTTTTAGCAGTGACAATAGTTTAAGTCACAAAAGCATAGGGAGAATTACTTGCAAATACAGATTCGCAATAAATTTACAGGGCACAATTATTAAACTTTTGTCAAGAACTGACCTACTTTAAGTACTGCATCACTTCACTGCGCAGTTACAGTTCCAATTGTTCTCATCCCTCTAGAAGAGCACCGAACACTTTTGAAACAGAAAATTCCTGTCCTGCATTGCATAATTTCTGGAGTATTATCTTTCCTTGCCTCTTGGTTTCTCTCACCTTGCACACAGCTTTTTTCTCCCAGGGGTATTTAAAACACATCAAGTGGAAATAAAAAAGCTGTTTGTAAGGAAATCAATTTTTTGTTTCCTATTTCCCAATACTGTTTACTCCATTTTACCAGTAGTTGCCCCAATGAATTACACTTGAGTAACATGTACAGTCCCAAAGAAAAAGAAATTTTACATTACAGAAGCCTTTTTCCTTCAGATCCCTACCTCCCATGTTAATTGCTCCACGAGGACCCATATCACCCATTCTCATTTCCTGTTCTCTCTGTAAGTAAACATAATTTTCATGATCAACCTATCATTATTAGAATTGAAAACATTCCCATTTATTGAATAAAAATGAAAAATGTCACGGTTTTACAGTTTCCATTAATTATGAAAATGTACATGGGATAAAGTTAAATATATTCCTCTACTTGTATAAAATCAAATGTAGAAGTTCAACTTCACAATACAGAATAATTGTGATATTTAACCTTTAGTCTTATAAACAAGTTTCTCTTATTAAATGCAATCTTCAGCTCCCAAAAAGTTAAATAATCAACTGCAAATGACTCCAACTTCAGTTGATGTTCCTCATTAACTAGCGATACAAACTGTCAATGAAGGTCTCATTACATGGTTGCCTAAAGGCCATTGTTCAATAATACAATTTAAATCTGTCTTTACAGCTTAAACCAACTGCTTTAGTGGAAACAAAGGTCTGATGTGTTACATTATGGTAAGCAAATTCAACTTGCCAATTCTACTTTGCTCAAATAGTTTTGACTTAACTAAGCAATGGTACAACTTTTTTGCCTCAGTTCAGAAACTAGCACAGAAATGTAGTATTAATGTAAACAGTATAACATGCATTTCAACTAAACAGAGAAATAAGTGAAATTGATTCTGATTCAATCGATGCTCAGCCATCCAACATCTAAGAAGTTCTGACACTACTGATCATGGACCATGTCCTGCTGTGAAACAACATGCAAAAATCATTACTTCGAGAAAAAGTTCACCTCTCACAGATTGCAAGAGATGCTGGTATCACAGTTCATATCAAAAAGATGAAGAAGGAAATTCACAGTTCATGAAAAACAATAAACTTACACCAAAGAAATACATTCTCATGAATGTTCTGGAAGAAACATTAAAATATATTCTGCCCTCAAGTGAATATACATGCATCTTGAGAATAAATACAAAAAATTTACCTGATTCTGAAAATCATTCCTCTTAGGATTTACAAGTTTAGACACTCTGTAAATAACTTTATTATCCTAAGCGACTGAGCCAGCTTGCTAAAAGCCATTTTTAACTGAATATTTGCGATTTCAAAATGCATTCATGATAGCATTTTTAATATAAAATAACAATTTTGAAAGGAATAAGACTTTGAGTGGTGATGAAGAAAATAAGGCCTTGTAACTAAAAGACAAAGCCAGGTTTCCAGGCCCTGCTACAAAAGACTGGTTGATGAGCAAAATTTCTTCTGACTCTAGAACCCACATTACATTTCTGTTACAGAACATGCAACTATTTTGTCAGATCTTTCAGAGTAATGTTAACCAACATTTTAATATATCACCATCCGTTCAATTTGGATCAATGTATGTAGCTGCAAAATGAGCATACCATCTTGTTGATAAGAGCCTACTACTACACCTCAGCTCTGAGAAACAAAGCAGCATATTCCATCCTATCAATCCCTCACCCAGCATAGTAGATATCACGGCTAAGGTTTCTGTGAATCAGACCATGCATGCCATAAATGCATGCCCAGATGTCTCCTTATGAATAAAAACTTTGCTTCTTTGTAGTTTTAAAAACTATAAACAGCTACAAATGCACAGGATTTTGAATTACTGCACGTAATCTAATTTGGGAGGCTTCCAACTCTTGCAGTATCAAATCAGGAGCGATGCCTTTGCAAGCTGTAAGGGTTTTTTTTGCTTATTTGTAACTTGAAATGTGTCATACAATGCAGAGCCAAATACAAAGGCAATTACATGAGAACTTTCAAGTACAGAGCTACAAAATTACTGCTTCCCAGAAATAAGCAGGTTTTTTTTCCTGAGAAAGACAGAGGGCAAACTACGTAATACACACTACACTTCTTCAACCCAATAAACTACTGTTTTTTCTCAGCTTTAAATTGTACGAGTCTTTAGTTAACAGTCAGTATAACAGAAGAGGAAGGAAGGGTAGGACTGATACCCATATTTCATTTTGTTTTGTATTTAAGTCTGTTGCTAATGTTTACAATAAAGTTATTTATCATTTTGCAGCTTTAGCAATGAATTTCTACTATATAAAAATGTTTCTGGTGTAGACTTTAGACCCACGAACTTAGAATCTCTATCTGCTGATCTATGTACTTCAAAGAAATATTATTCCTATTGTTTTATGCTTACAATTTGTGGCATTCTTGTGTGTTTTCATAACGGGGACATGAATTATACAGCTAACACAAATTTAAAACAGTTCAAGTAAATCCCCTATCAAGAAACACTCAGCGTTAACTGACAGTGTATATCATGAAAGTGATTAAATGCTTGACATATTAAATATAAAAACTTCTACTTAATTTACCACAGCTTTTACTCAAAGGAATCCAGATACAGTCCAACCCCACAAAAATTGTGAACCAACAGATTTTTACTATGCAAGTATGAAAAAAGAGTACAGGTAAATCTGACCGACTATTCCACATCATTTATTTGAAACACTGCAAAGAAAGGAATATCAGCAGACAGTTCTGATAGAGCAGCTGAATCGCTGCTGGCTGATTCTGTTGAACACAGCGGTAATGAGGTTGCCTTTTAAGGGCTTCTCTTCCTCACTATGTGACTACCCACTGTCCTGTTGAGCAGCAGCCTGCTTCAGGCCCTCCCTGAAGCCACCCCTAACCATCTATTAGAGGGAAGTAAAATTCAGCAGCAAGAGGATTTTTGCTAGTGAAATACACAGGCAAGCTGTTAAGAAGCTCCGAAGTCAGTTGGTACCTGGAAAAAACAACTTAAACTGCAAGAGAACAAGAAAAAATGATGATGTGCAGTTACAGGGGAGACAAAAAAAAAAAAAAATCTCTAAGGCAACAGTTGAGTAGTAATGAACAACAATTTGAGAAGCTCCTTTTTCAAAAAAAGAAAGGATGCAAACAATGAATAATATCCTATTTTCAAATTACAATTCTTCCTACAAGTCAAAAGACTTCCAATCCTGTTGAATGACTTTCATAAGATATTTCACAACTCACTAATACAAATAAATCTAAAGGGCCTGATTTATCCAAACATTTTGCTTTCAGAAAAACCTATGATGACAACTAACAATAGCACTATGCTTGCTAATCACTCCAGGTGTGAGCATTAAAAATTTTATTTCCTCACATTTTCAACTCCTTCTAATGTTAGCTGTAGAAATCAAATATACAAAAAAAAATTGAATAGTGTTTTCAAATTGCATATATACTGTGTTTATAGTACAGTACAGGTTCCCCCTGCTTCAAATACTACAATCAATATTTCTCGAGCACTGTACCGTTATCACATACCATGTTCTTGCACCCTCATCTCCACTGATAGTAGTCTTAAGCATATAGATAATTGCCAAGATAATTTTCAGGTTTTTAAAAGATATTAGTATGTTCTTAAGCACTCTATGAAACCATGAAATTAACAGTTTTGAACAGATAGTACAGAAGAGACAGAGGAGACCATACCAGATATATACCAACATAAATATCACGAAAGTAGATCATACTGTTTTCTTCAAGTATCAGTGGCCAGAAGCTTCACAATTCACATAGAACTACTCACCTTTCAGCTACAGAACAGTCACCAAAGCAACAGGACACAGCAACAAAACAATACCTTATAAAAAAATACCCCATCAACTCAAGTTTGAGCATTAAGAAATATTAACAGTTAACCGAGTTCTACATATAAAACAAAATATGACTCACGCAAATGTTCAGGCTTATCTGTTTTCAATGAACTCAACTCCCTTACAGACTTTACAGTAGACAAACTGGGTAACACATTTCTCAGCCTCAGTGTAAATCATTACTTTCTTCAAAAGTTTATTTTTCTTTCATTAAATTCTGCCTAGTTTTTTAAAAAAATTCCACTGGTCTCTACAGGAAGCCTAAGTAATTTTGGCGTAATCTTCCTCAATCCTCACACAAGATCATTTATACAAAGCCATCTATATTTTAAATAGAGACTACTTAAGCAGTTAACATCACTGATTAGGCACTCAAAAATAAGAGTACATGGGATACTTCTGACTACAAATTGTTTGCCTCACAATATTCTACCATTTCAACCCAGCGTTTCCAATTTTCAACTCACTAGAAGTTATGCTGCCAGTGAAGAGCTGAAGAAAAGCCTTCTGCCTACCCACTTCTGACAGCCTTTCCCTCTTAGATTTTCTCCATCAAAACCTACATATAAGATCCTGAAAGTTATAATATTACAAAATATTTCAATTTATTCTGTCACATGAAAATACCACTTTTATTTCAAAATGCAAGATCTTCTTATACTCCTGACCAATGTTAAATCCAGAGCTACTCATTCCTCCAAGGATCTTGTTCAGCCAAACAATAATTCTGTGAATGACAGCTCAGGAGAGTTTTAAAAAGATCCCTTACATTATGTAAAATTATGCATACAAATGCATTAAACTAGATAAAGTAAATGTAGCCTTAAAACATACATTATATGTGAATGGTTTAATAAAATCAGGTTTCATAAGTTACAAATTGGACTGGGTCATTGCAAAAAAAAAAAAAAATACACTGCATCAAGCCTAGAGCAGGCAGTTTCTTCCTCAGTGATTTAAGTAATGACAAGTTGACTGAAATGACTCATTAAGCTAAATGATTAAAGAATCATGTCAGCAAAAAAAAAAAAAAAAAAAAAACCAGTAAAAAACATTACATGAAATATGTGCAAATGTTGGAAAAATATTCCTAATTAAAGCAAAATTATTATTTGGCTGTTCACAAAAAAAAAAACACAACCACATTTCCCTTATGAAAAAAAGACGCACGATTAGTCCGGCACACTCAGTTCACTGAAGACAGTTCTCAGCACCTGAACACCACAGAATAAAAAAGTACTTGAAGTCAAAAATATTTTCTGCTATTTAAGACGAAACTGTTCTCTAAGAAACACACATTTTAAGCAACATTTTAAAATCACTTCCCATCTAAACATTAGTCAGATGTACTGAATACTAGATTTACTACTAAACATGCAAGACAGCATCATATCATCAGTCTTAACATAAGCATTTCATACAGAATAAACAAGCAAAGAGGACAGCACTTTATCACAGAACTTACTAGGCACCAGTGAACTAAGTGCTACTATCATTTAACACACATTGGTGCAGGCTGATAGACTGTAGACAGAAACGGCAGGAGGGAGAGATCACACACCTCTACTACAGACTCATAAGAAATTGTTTTAAAGAAGTTACATTATTGTAAATTCATTTTAATTTAATACCAGTTATTTCTGATCTTTACAAGATGGGAGACAATTTAAAGTCTTCCTTTATCTGAGTAGCAAGTTAAGGTCTTCGCTTTGCTTAGTTTCTACTTACCAAAGCATGCAATGTTTGGTTTTTTTTGGCAGAGCACACAGTGTTGAATAACTCTGACCCTCCCAGTGTGCTTTGTTTTGCTAAGTCATTCGCCTACAGCTGGATTCAATGTAGAATCTGACTCTAATTTCAATATACACTGCTGAGTGACGTTTAAGTCAGGTCTATACTGCCAGCTCCAGAAAATAAAAGTTTAATCGCACTATCCTCCACTTTATCAAGGCATTTAGGGGACAACTCACTCCTTAAATAATTGTATTTAGGAGTTCCCTGGAATAAACCACTATTTAATACAGAGGACACAGCCATCAACTAATCCTTCCACCTTTTAGATGAGGAAAGGCTGTGAATGTAACCAATCTAGACTTCAGCAAAGCTTTTGATCCTGTCACCCACAGTATTCTCCTGGAGAAGCTGGTAGCCCATGAATTTGATAGTCACATTCTTCACTAGGTAAAGACCTCACTGGACAGCTGGGCCCAGAGAGTAGTGGTGAATGGAGCTACATCCAACTGGTGGAGCACAAGGCTTATGGGAGCAGCTGAGGGAGCTGGGATTGTTTAGTCTGGAAAACAAGCTCAGGGAGACCTTACTGCTTTCCTCAACTCCATGAAACGAGGTTGTGGGTTGGCCTCTCCTCCAGATAACAGCAACTGGATGAAGCAACCTCCAGCTGTGCTACACGAGGTTCAATTTGGATATTAAGAAAAATTTCTCCTCTGCAGGAGTAGTTATGTATCAGAATGTGTTATCTAGGGAGGTGGAGGAGTCAATATCTTGGCCCAGAGGTTGAAGAAATGAGTAGATGAGGCACTGAAGGACATAGTTTATTGGGCATGGTGGTGATGAGTTGATAATCGGACAGGATGATCTTAAGAGGTTTCTTCCAACCTTAATAATTCAGTAATTACATTACTGTATGATTTTAGTAATTTTTTTAAACTGACAGTCTTTGACTAGCTGTACAATGCAAATTATACTGTCAATTTATCTACTGAATGTGTTCAATACTGATATAAGAGTTAGTGGGCATGGTGGTGATGGTTGGACTACATGGTCTTAGTAGTCTTTTCCAACCTTAATGATTCATTTAATGATTCCCTCAAATGTGTAGGCACCAAGGAACAATGAGAAATCCTGTAACATTTCTACTAAACACTATTCTGACAATCTCATTTTTCACATTAACACTCGAAGATTGTCACCTACAGCAACATCAGTCTTATTAATGAAATCTATTAAGCATTAATACTGCTTTCTTGTGTATTTTCATCACATTCTATCAAATCTCAAATTTATTTGCTGCAAGCAATTCTAAGACTAGTTTCAAAATGACTTGTAAGATTTACCTCACAATCTAACCTAAAGCACACCCAATCATATTAATACTTACTGTTATTACACATTAGCCAATATTTTTTTCTGTTGTCCTTTTATTTATAATGCAAAAGAGCAAATATTTTATCTTCTAGATTTTACTTACATTTCAGGTGTCTCTCTCATTCTCTCATTTGATTCTTTTTAAATCCAAAATTTTCTAGTTAATTCCATCTCTAAGAGAGTAAACCTGTGACATCTTGCAAAACACGAGCATTTGCTTAATCGAAATTAAAAATAAAACACATTTTATAAAACATGGATGAAAATATTATGACAAAAAACAGTAATTTTTTTTTTTTTTAAACCACAACCAAGAACTCCCAAACACTCCACTACTCATCAATTTCCATTTTGCACACTACGTTTTCCAAACTAGGTGTGTGTTTTTCAGCTAATATTTCACAGTTAGTGAAAGGAAAACTTGTAGAAAAAATACTGATGGAAGAAGGCAACGTTAAGAGCTGAGGTTCTTTCAAGAAAGCAACTTTCAAGAAAGCAGCTGAAAACATCCAATACCATAGAGTGGAATGTGTGTGCAGTAGAGTAACTGCCAGTGAATTATTAGTTTAAATAATGTCAAAAATCTGATTAAAAAAAAAAAGTTTGAGGAAGAAAGTTAAAAAATAGATTAGGAAAACAAACCAAAATATTTGCAATTGTGGAAAGGTAGGAGAAATTTTCTTACTGCTGTCAAGAGAAGCAGAAAATAACCACTGTGCTGAACTACATGGAATAAGGCAAACGAAGTAGAAACAAACTTCAGTGTAGAAAAAACATGAATAACCACTGCTGTTCTTTTTTTTTTTTTTTTTTTTTTAAAGCATTCTCTGAGCCAGAAAAGGTAGCAAAAAGTCTTTGTTTTTACTCAAGACATTTATGAAGAGATAATTCTGAATTACTGTGAAGACAACTGATAATTCAGATTGCAATTCTGATCAAAGACATTCACCCATCTTTAGTATTAAAAACCGGTCATTACTATTAAAGAAGTTGTCTGCATTCCTATAGCATCTTCATCTAGTGACCTTACATACTGATCTTCAGGAATGCTATAATTAGCAAAAAACCAATAATTTGAATAAAAGCACTAACATAAACACGTTCATTGAAAATTTTGTGTTTTTTTGTTACAATATTTTATCACCTAAGCTACTGGAACTTTGTTCATACCTTCAGACTGATGTATTATACGCCCAAAATTCAAAAACGGTCCATACTCAGGTCTTTTCTGCTCATCTTACAGTTATTTGCTGCTTCTCTGCATGCTATTGTTATGCTTAAAAACAATGCAATGATGTATAGTTCCTTCCCACATTCCCACCCCATTCACCACTATTTGTTATATAACAAAACACTGCATATGCAACAACACAGAAAAAAAAGGCATGTTAACTGTAGTTCCTCACTTTTTCAAAACCTGTAGAAAATGTTACTCAGCAGACAAAATGATATAAACAAATGGCAAACCATGGCACCAAACAAACAACATATAATCCAGAATGACTAGGAATAAAATCCACTTAATTACTTGCTTCAGTCAATCACCATCACCTCCAGCTATTCCACTAAAGGAAAAGCTTACCAAGCCCCTTTACTGTCTGTAGTTATACCGATAAAGCACAGGAGGCATAACCGCAAGACAGACTTTTTTCAGATGCCATCACTGGGAACAATTTGAGAGCAACAGGAACAGAAGTGTTCTGTCAGAACTTGTCCTTGATCCAACAACTAACACTCACAAGGAAGGTAAACTTGCGCTTCTCCAAGAATTAAGTGTAAAATTTAGAAATAGTTTCCATAAGAAAACATGCGTAAAGAATGTAACCACTAACAGCTTTGCAAATCCTCTACGCAAAAGGCATATATCCATATATTAACTCTTGACTGTAACTTCCTCAGTACAGCATTCTGCCAATTAACTCAGATCCAGAGGAGTTATGAACCACTTTGGATCCATTGAACTGGTATCTAAATACACTCCTATTTCTAGTATCTTCATTTTCTAAATGATAACAAAATGAATACAATAAATATATTTCAACTTCTGAACATTATCTTTTTTTTTTTTTTTTTCATTTATAAACAATTTAAGGCACTTACTTGCTCACTTACCTGTAAAACAAAGTAATATTTACCACACGTCCCAGTTCACAAATGCTATGAGTAATCACAAAATCATAGAATGGGTTGGAAGGCACCTCAAGGATTATCAAGCTCCAACCACTGAGCCACAGGCCGTGCCACCAACCTCCACATCTAATTCTAGACCCCTTTACTTCACAATATAGTCACGGCATATTAGATAATTTTATGTATGGTTGGTCTTATATCGTTATTTTAACAAAAGAAATTGCACAAGAGTAGGTAAATATCAACACAGATTAGGACACATCCATGGAAACAGGAAACAAACCTTACTTTCACAGAGCAAGTTCCACTTAAGTACTCCACAATTCATCCTGGCAGATGGAGAGTTAAAGGGCTGTCTAACCAGTAGCCCAGTCCAGATTAACTGTAGCATCATGTAGAAATAAGCTAAACATTTAACTGAAAATTGTGTTCTAAGACAATGCTACATTTCAGTTGTTACTGAACATCTAAAAACCCTATGCAAATTATCACAGTGAATGTCTCAAAATGTTTCTGAATGTCTCAAAATTACAATTCTCAAGAATTACAAGATTAATTATGAGATTAAGTGAAAGTGGTCAATAATTACTTAGAAGACAAATTAACCAGCCAAGAATATAGCTGTATCATGAAGTGCGTATTTATGTAAAAACATAAGTTTTTGAATTTGAATGTCAAATAAAACATTGCAAAATCACCTTGAAGTAACTTTTGCAGCAGCACTAATTACAGCCACGGTGATCTTTCTGAGAAAGATTCTTTTTTGAGTTCTGTATTTCTATTTCTTCTCCCCTTAGTAAATATGGTATTTATCTACTGAACTGTAACCAAAAGTCCAATTGCTGATGCCATTCAGTAGCTGTTCAGAGGCAACAGGTGATTACTACACATAAGCATTTACAAAACAAACGCTGAAAATGGATGTTTTAATCCAGGACCAAAGCGTGTTCTCCTCAATATTATACAAAAAAACTTTCAATAAACACATGAACTACCTTTAGAAATAATGTTATATATGTTATATATGTTATATATGTTATGTCATGTTATAATGCTCTTAACAGGCAGGATCGTTCACTACTTAAGAGTTCATCAGGAAAGTTCTGACCAGTCCACAAACAGCACTTAATGCATCCAAAACAAACAAAAAAAAGCATCCTGGCACAACATCAGGCCCCATATCTCTGCAAAGCTTCCCAGTGAACATTTTAATACAACCTGGAAGCCATTTACTGTGAAATAGGAGGAAGATGAGGTACACTAATAATTTGATTAAACAGTTCCAAATAAAGAACTCAATATATATGGAACTAAACAGCTCTAGAACTTTCATTAAGAACTTTAAGAAACTGATCATTTGAACAAATCTGAATGGATTATAAAAGCACTACTCTGTAGTTAAGTTTCCTGACTCAAGTATATATACAGTAACTCGAGAATTATAGTGTCTGCCTTCATCAACTGATATTTAAACAACTATTACGTTTATATGCAATACAGAACACAAAGTTGAAAAGAGACAATGGGAATCCCAACGTAATAAGAACAAAGAAGAAAACAGACAGTTTTTTTTAATAGAATATACAAGTTTCCATGAGGATAAATAGATACTTAGTAATTCAGAACATGGGCGTGGGGGGGAAAAAACACACCAAGCAAAACCAAGTGAAAAAAAGACCACAAAAGCTCTAACACATATGCAGAAGAGAATCAGCAACATAATTTTGACCTTAGACTATCCTTGCCAGATCCTGGGCAAGAATATATTTAGAAGTGACAAGAGCTAACCTGCCACAAGTGTAACTATCAAGAGAACTGCCTTCAGCACCATTAGGAAAGCAGCATACTTCCTGTCTTGTACACAACAAAACTAATACAAATATTCTTCCATCTTACTCAACAGTAAAGCTAAGTTAACAAGTCAGTAGCTGCTGTAGAAATCATGTTTGAGAAAAACTTAATTATTGATCCGTTTAAAACTACCTGAGTTTCTACTAATCAAAAAATTAAACTCGCGAGTTGAAGATGCACATATCTGGTGTTTTCCCAAAAAACACTAATTAAAAACATCAATGTACCTAAAAGTACCGGCAGATCTCTGGAAAGATGTAGTGGAACCTTAAGAAAAATATGACAGAAAATAAAAATATTACTTGTATTTTGTATTGTTCACAGAAGAATTAGTCATCCAAAACAAGCATTAATTAATGAGGTAAATCTGCTTGATGCCTACACTGCAGCAATTAGACTTGTCTAAGGCTCATTAAAAAAATGTATTTTAGAATATTAAGCAGTGTTCAGCTTGATATGAATGGAGAGGTAGCCTCACTGAAACAAGCTCCTTTCTAGGTTGCAGTGCACTGTGTTATCACTGTTGAAGTCTTCCATTCTGCCAGCTACTGAAGCAAAGCAGAGGCTAAGCAGAAGGTCAGGTCTTATTGCTCGCACTGAGAAAAAAGCAAAAGGCACTGCATCCCAAGAGAGAGAAACTAGGAGTGTAAAGAAGCTCTCCTCACATCCAGCAGTTCCTCTAGAATTCTATGGACTCACTTATCACTCTTTAGGTGTTTTGTTCTTCCTTCAATGCAGACCCTTTGAATAAAGATAAACTTAGCTAAGTACAGGAACTTATTTGGCTGCAAGTTTCAATTCAAGTAGGATCTCAGGATTCACACAAGTGGATAAGTCCAAAATAGGTATTGAGTAGACAACTGAAACTGAACGTTATCTTAGTCTGGATAAACACATGTAAAAAAACTCCAAGTTAAACTTAAGTCCAGTAGCTGAGGAAAAGAAAATGAAAATGATTAAGGCAAATGTTAATTTTAGTCTCTTAAATATGTACAGCATTTAACAAAACAATTACATTAATACGAGATTTTTTTTCTATTCTACAAATGCTTCGTTCTTGTATGTCAGAAGGCAGAAAACTCAAGGAAACTCAGTATTTGTGGAACTTTGTTAGATAGTTAGCAGTATTTGTGGAACTCTGTTAGGTAGATTTATTAAAACTTGTGAGCAGTAATAAGTTTCATAAACTACATTAAATATATGGACTATAGTCCTCAGATTTGCTTTCTAATGGAGCTTTTTAAATTGCACCTGCAAAATCCATTAAGCAAGGAGAAACTAAGCAAGCAAGTTGAGTATTTTAAAAACAAGCACTAGATGGCAGCTGAACTCTTTCCATTAATAATTCAAAAAAAAAAAAAAAAAAAAAAGCACATCTGTTTCCTCTAAGGCCTCATGAAAAACTATGACTGACAAAGGCTGGTGGCCATTTGCCATTGTATAAGAACCATCTTCAGAAAAATGTTCTTTTAAGTTTCCTGGTCCATCAGTTCTTACTGAAAATTAATTCATAAACAGAAACAACCTAAAAAACAAAAACCAGGGGACAAAGATCTGTATCAGTAACTGTAGATGAGAACAATCTCAGGAATGCCTACAAGTAAATTTGTACTGGAGATCTATGCGTATTTGATATAGCACGTTAATGGTATGACTTCTGAATGGTCACTTGTTCTTTCTACAAGTTTACAGGAGGTAAATATTAGTATGTTCTAAACATTCTGTGCAAGCATTATTGCATCAGGTAGAAGATCCAAATTTTACAGTGTTAGATATTCATAATAAAGCTTAACATAGGGAAAAAAGATAACATAGCTAAAATATTAATAGTTTGCACATACTGAAATATGAAATTGCTAATAAAATCTAACATTCCAATGATAATTTGCTCCATTACTGAAAAATCACCTCCTTGATGCACATCAATTTAGAAAGTCAATTATGAATCATGCTAAAAATGGTCACAGAATTAATGCGAATTAAACCTCCAAAATACCAAAGCAATTTATGGAATAAGAGGTATCTTCGGAAATTTTTGTTAATGAATTTATTACTGGAAAACTGCCTTAACTTAGTTTTCTCCTGAACAAGGTAAGAAAGAATTCTGCATACAATGTGAATGCAGACTTCTTGTCTAACTGGTGCTTTGGTAATGGATTAGAAGGTGGAACAAAATCTGTTCAGTTCTGTTCACTGCAGAGTCTAGGTGTCCAAAAACAGACTGCTGAATTACAGAGGTGTAAGAAAATCCAATTAACATTCTTCTCTCAAAGAAATCTACCACTTAAGTTGTATGGGAATGTAGAAATGAGCCATTCCTCAGATACACCACAGCAGGCTTGAAATAGTTGATAGGAGCGAGGAAGAAGCTTCATTTAAAAACTGCTCTAAAGGGAAAGAGTTCTTAGGACAAAGACATCAAATTGCATTAACCACCTTTCTGGCATTCCTCAAACTACAAACTTTGCTGTTGTTCTGACATTTTCTTTCCTGATGGCTTTTTTTTTTTTAACCCTCCACTGTGTTACACCTTTCAAGTCCATTATATCTGTGCTGTTGAAGCAACCTCCATTGCTCGAGTGCCTGCCACTTCATTCTGCTATTAATGCTACATACTCAGCAGTGGAGCTTTTGTCTAAGAAAATAAAAGGACAGCAAACTTAGAGTTCATTTACAAAAATAAGAAGTGTAAAAGATTAAGTATGAATAAAAAGTCTCCCACAAAAGAGCAGTAAGCTTTCAGAAATTGAAACTGATTGTCAAAAAACAATTCCTTATTTGTGAAGCTACACTTGAAAAGGGGAAGGTCCCCACGCAGGAATGGGAAAAAACAGGAGAGAGGCATCTAAAAATCTCAATTCTATCTTTAAACCATCAGTAAGAAGAGCTGCTGAAGGACAGTACTGTAGCTACTGTTTCATTAAGTACAGTATCTACCTTATAATATTTCACAATATTATTTTGGAAATAAACATGTGTTCCACAAAAAAGAACAGTATTTCCAAAAATCCGGGGCTCTTTTGTAAACACTTGAGAACTATTTCAATACACAAGACGTAAATTATTCTCTTCTCACTCTTCTACATCAATGACAGTAGTTAAAAAAAAAAAATACTCCCTAGCAATTATTTAGAAATTATTTAGCAAAAAGACCAATTCAGAATAAATGCGTATCTGCATAAGCCATTCACAATTGGATACTAACCACTGCACAGCAAATAATATATTAAAAGCACTTAGAAATAGAATAAATATTTTTAATTTAAAGTATATTTGTGCTGCTGAAAAACATTGTTTATTTATAATCATCATCTCCAAGCTCTCCTTTCAGGAGAAAAGACGTATGCAAAATAAAAATTATAGGAAAAAGAGATCGTATCATTTATTAGAATGCATAAATATGGTCAGGTATAATAGCAGATTTCAACTAAACAACCTTTATGTAGCAAAAACTCTAAATGATGTGGAAATGTAAATAACAGCTTACCTACTATAGATTGCACAACTAGTTTGATAAATTGTCTGGACATCACTAGGAAGCCCACTGGATTAGCAGTCAATGCAATCAGATTTTTTTATACACATACAACATCACCATGAACGCTACACCAATGGCAACGCTCATACAGAAAACATCTACCAACTGCAACTAAACCAAACTGCTAATTGCATGAAGTTCCATTACAATAAATTTTTAAAAGAGGTCACACTGAAAAATAAAAGTTTAACAAGTTAGGATAAAGACACAGAAAGAAGCTTTAAACAGGAAAGCCTGATACAGCAGCTTGTATGACAAGTTCCAACTCCGGTTGCCATCGCACTTACCATTTATGTCCTCCTTTTATACTGAACAGTAATAAGGAATAGGATATAAGTGAAGGAAGCTTACTTTTCAAGGCTTTTAAGAAACAAAAACAAGCATTAGAAAATTAACGGTTGCCTTCTAAGTACACGGTAGGCAGAAGACTTCAACATGTTACATAATTTAAGCCAAAATAGTTCATCAAGACCAGATATGATTAAAAACTACACCCCAGTACCATAAGATGTTGTGCTAACAAAGAAGCAACTTTATACTCTCAAAACTGAAATTAGATTTTTTCAACATATGCACAATGGTAATCTAGGACTAGATGAAACTACCACATGGAGTCTGTTTACAGTAAACAAATTAAGAATAAATCAAAAAAACTTCATTTATATAAGAAGTTCTATTAAATAGAGTAAAAGATGCATCATTTTGCTACCTCCAGATAAGGTTTATAATTCTTATTGGCTCCAAAATGCAAAGGCTTTTTCGAACCTCCATTCATACATCACAACCTCAACACAGATCTAAAGACATGTTGTAACAAATGCTTGTGAAATGATATGTCATGCTTCGTTTCATAGCTGCCCTTATTAGAAAGGTGTTAAAGTAAGTAAACAATAAATCACTCTCAATGCCCTTAAAGAGGAAGAATTAAAACTGGAAGCAAAGTAGTCATCACATGACTGTAACACTCCTCAAAACACGGGAAAACTGATTAATTATTGTATACATCACTTCGAGTTCACATGATATAAAAAGAAGATGGCTATGCTTCATATTCCTTCAGTCGACCTGTATCTCTTTTGGCAGGCTTCTCACTGCACAACTACATCTATATGATCTCACACCGTATGTTATTCCAGATGAATGAATAAAATCCCCACAAACGAAACTCAGTAGGAGAGCTCCACACACTCTAGAACATTCCTTCCAACTCTTTTTCCCACAAAATTTCCAGTGTGTAAAATCACATAAATTACAGTGATTGAAATGCTTTCCACCTGAACTATTCCTTTTCCTTCCTTACGCTATGACATTTTCCTATGTCCAGCACATAATCTGAAGAGCTTCGAAAGAGCTTCCAAATTTAAATATGCAGAACAGTATGAGGATGGCAAGCAATTCAAGCTCATAGACTAAGTAACCTTACCTCAAAGAGCTGCAAAAAGCAATTAAATAGAGGCTGCTGTGACCAGCATTATCCAGCACTCCCTCAACCTTGAGCTGCAGGGAAAACACTGCTACCCAACAGCAAAAGGAACTGAAGGAAGCTGCTGCCATCTCTTTCCTGCAGCTCTCAGCAGTGAGCAACAGGGATCTTGTAGCTCAGCCACGGGATTATTTTGACACATAACTTACACAATCACAAAGTCAAACTGCCCCCAAAAGATGTTATGACATTAACATGAAATGAAATTACATACTTGGCTCTAGAGAAGTCAGAATCACTTCAGTATCACTTCTAGATTACATCAGATGATTGCTACATCCTGTTTTGCAAAATATGACTTACCAGTTTATTAACAGGAATGCACTAAAGGTTATTTTAAGTTTTCAGTTCTAGATCATCATCCCCCCAAAAATGTATGCCTGAACACAGTTTTCCTTACAGTGAGAGCACGCAGGGAAATAAATTACCACCTATTTCCAGCTGCGAGTTTCTCAAACACAATCAGCAAAATCAACTGACAGCAGTTGGTAACATCACAAAGGAACTATTTTGCTTCCTCTCTATCCTTACTAAGAATCCTAAATCCAACAGGAAAAATAAAAGATTCCTGTTCTATCTTCTCTTGGGAGGTCTCAGAACATATTCAGTACACTCTTCAGAGTGTTCTACAGGCAGAGGTATTCTATAGCATGTAAAATAAACATTACTTCCACAAAGTACAAATCAGAAAGCAGCTAAGAAACCAGCAATTTGTTTCCATTTTATGCATCAAGTTGAACCTGTACAGAGGATCACTATGTGCATTACTGCTTTCCCACTAAAATCTGTTTTAGCAGTATTTTACTACATAAAATTAAAGCACTTAACTGCTTTGTGCTCACTTCACTGTTCTGGTTGGCAGAAACCATACCCATGACCAAAAGAGATCATCCTGAAAATTTAGGAAGCTGATTCCTCTGATATCTCCATTTTGCTATTCCCTCCAGACGAGGCTTCAAAGGCTGAACAGACCTAAATACATTACTGCTACATTATTTAATGTAGCAACTGTGGCAAAGATCTTTTTCTTCCTTTGAATATTTTGGTCATCTTCAGTACAGATCTGGAGATTTTCCTCATCTAGTCTAACAGAAAGGTCTCAAAGAAAGGGATTTTAGGCTTCATGTGAAGCTCCATTGCCTGTTTCTAAAGTATATTATTAATAATAAATTAAGCATAACACATAATAAGCAATTGAAGAAGCTTTGCAGTATGAATCATTTAAAAATTAAATTTTTCAGCTCAACTAAGGCACCTCTTCATGCCCATAACAATCCAGTCTCTAACCTTCCACTTAAAAAAACTAAATGATTTTCTTGGAAAACTTAACTTCCTGAATAAAAAAGGAAAATGATAATTTGAACGCCTTCAATTAGCTGAAATGTTGAATTACTTATTTTCCTACAAGACAGTGATGTCAGAGTTCAAAAAAATTACACTACTAAATTTGTGCCATTCCACTCATGAGAACAACGGAGTTCTGAAGGAAAAACAGCACATGAAATGTCAGTTCAATACGACAAAGTATTAAAAAACCCTGAAAACTACAGTAAAATATTTACTATTTCAACTTTAGTCAAAGTTCTACTTACATTGTCCATGAAATTTGGCTTAAATCCTCCCTCCTGCTGCCGTCTCAATTCCTCCTGTTCCCTCTGGCGTAGCATCTCCTCTTCACGCCGTCTATGTTCTTCTTCATGTCTAGGATATTGTTCAAGAATTACATAAATTAAGACTCATGATCTGTTCGGGCTCATAACCAGCCTCAGGAGTTAACATCAGCACGTAAGGTAACTACCTACTAGCTTTTAATACAGGGTAAGGCACTAATCTACTCAACCTGATGGGCTTGAACACTACCAAAGTGTTTTTGTTTAACGAGTATTCAGGTATCCACAATACTAATATTCTTGTTCTTCTGCCTACAGTTAATCTGTACAAACAAGTAAGCAGGTTCAAAAGCTTTAAAAAAAAAAAAAAAAACAACACTATGGATTACAATATTTCAACACTGCCTACAGCCAAACTGCTAACTCTATACAGTATATTGTTCTTTTGTGTCCTCTCCGTTTCTTGAGATATTTAATATAAGTAGTTATAAGAAGTACATATATTGCTTCAAAAGCAATGCCTCCTATTTACTCCCACAGAAACTACAACCGATACAAAAAGCACAGTAACACCACTTGATAGAGAAAATCTTCAGCTACAAAACACTACTTTTCAACAATCACCACCACCAGCTCTGCATTTCTGTCAGTGATAAACAAAAGCCTGCATGACACACTTGTAAAAATCTGCACCAGAAGAAGTGACCCACTGTCACCACTGCTGAAATGAATCACCCAGCACCTCAGTATGCTCACTTCCACTATTTGGTCCCCAAAATTGTCCAGCAAGCATCAAGGAATGTCATTGGGTGCCATTTTTTCTGTACAGAGTTATTCAATGACAACTCAGCTTCATACATCATTGTCGTGTCAGACATCATTTCATCAGACAACGCCTCTGCTCCAACTCTCACACGGCCACAGATGTTACAGAATATTGGTGCAAAGGCTCAACCTCTACTGCTTTACCACCAACATCCGCCTCAGACATCATGGGCCAACATCATAAGATAGGAGAAATTACACTCTGAGCAGCCCCTGTATTCATAAGAATCAGCTCTTAAAGAGAAAAGCAATACATCAGAAAACAAAGTGCCACAAAGCACTACAATAAGACGAGAAAACACTCCCAAAACTCTTGACTATAAATCTGCAATGCTACACTTCTACACGCAGTAGATGAATACCCCCCAATCTTCCAAGTGTGTTCTACTACAGCTCCATTACAACTATGCTTCCATCACATTGAAAAATAAGTCATCATATGAAACATTCACATTACAACATTTCTAAGCTTGTTAGAAAACTCAGATATTTACAAAACAACTGAGCTGAAATAAATGAAAAAATACTAGAAATACTTGCAACTAATCTTTTGTATTAGCATAAGTGACCATTCTTCTCTGCAAGAATGTTAACAGAAACGTTTCCTGTTATGATTTTGAAAAACAGTTTTTAAATGGTACACATCCATATTTTGTATTAAAAGCTCTGCACACCAAAGTGTCTGAACTTGTGCAGGCTGACAGCAGATGCACGCTTTAAATTACTGCCACAACTTCATACAGTACAAGACAAAAATACCTCAACTGTATCTGCTTGCGTTTCTGAAGTTCTTGATTCCGAAGTTCTTCCAAACGTCTCAATTCTTCCTGACGCCGCATGAGATCTACCAGGATTCAAAACATAATGAATATAAAAGCTCTCAATTAACAACACAGTAACAACAATAACAACAAAATCACTATCAGATTACCATTCTAACAATAATCAATTTTAAAATTAAAGCCATTTCTCAACACGTCTAAGCAGCTCCCTCCCATTCAGCCAAGCTTGCCATATGAAAAACCACAAGGACCCAAGGCTCACATGCTAAGGCACTACACTGGCTATGCCCTCCAAAGAAGGTGATGGACGCAGAAATTTGAAGCCCTCAAACAAGGAGAAGGGGAGCTTAAGAAAAAGCCTCAATCACTTTAATCACGTCCTGGTTTTGCAGCTTTGGCAAGGTATCCATTTTCTCACAGTGCTGCATACTGCTGAAGTCCCTTTAGCAAGGAAACTAGTGCAATTCACATTCTCCATCATCTACTGCAGACAATTGCACAACACACCAGAAACAAGTGAAATGAACTTGAGGTGCACGTGATCTGAACCTCCGGAGCGATTAATCATGACTGGTCTTACAGTCACTTAGAAATAACTGTAACTGTTAACACTACCAGAAAGAAAAGCCACACTCTTCCTTAAAAAACACTTTAAAAAGCTCTTAAAAAGCAAGCCAGAACTAATAATAATTACTTCAATGCTGCCCAGTCAGACCACTGATTTCTGTCTGGAAACTCACGCATTCTTGAGTGAATATTAATTCCACCTCTTGCCACAATAAAAGCAGCTGTTTGCATATTCCATCTTCAGAACATTGGCCACGTTATTTACAGACACCATTAGATGTGTTTTATGCTTGAGTTCAACTACTCCACACATTTTTACACGCATTTTTTCACCACATCAATTAAATCATTTTATTTACTCTGCAAAAAACTCAAGCTTGCAACAGCACATATTATTATAAACTTTTACACTGCTACATTTACCAAAATATCATGCATTTGTTTTCTTTTAACACAGATCACCAGAATTTTACCATATATTTAATAAAGTTTACCAGATAACATCCTTACAGACAGTGTAAGTCTTCTCTCAAGCTTTGCAGGCCTGCCTTTACCAACTTTGCAAAGTCAATGTATTTACATGGACTAATGATTAAAGCAAATATTCATTCAAATCATAAAGTCACAGGACCATTTCCTTACAACAGTGCATACTGTAGCAGGCTTAGCCAATGCTATCTTCATACTCTGCCAGACTCCTTAAAGTAACATTTAGATTGGTTCAGAGTAGTCATGAGATCACGAATGAACCCACTGTGCATTCAGCATTGGTCACTGTGGGAAAAGGTATCTGTCTTCATTCTATTTCCCACTTACCTACCATCCCTTTTTTCCTTACATTAATGCACTGCAACAGTTTCTACCTTCTCTCTACTGCTAACTGCTATGAATTTATCATTTTCTCCCCTCTAAGCACTGCAGCCCTAATTTCACACATTTCTAAAAATTTTCAAGGCCTGTTTCTGATTACTGTCCTTCCTGAAACTGTTAGATCTTAAAAGCTCAGCACAACAATTAGATTTGGTACCACCCGACAGTGGCAGAATCTTGACACAAAGCTTCATTAGCTAGACAAAAATAAAGATCTCGATGTTTGGGCTGGGCACAGAGCCTCTCATATTAGAGGATTTGCAACACTGCTGATTCTGGGCTGACATTTATTGGACACGGATCCTTTCTCTGAACAGAAAAAAAACTGCACTGAAGCTGATAGCTGTGAAACAGATGGACTATTGGCTTCCTCATCTTCTCATGCCTAAAGAAAAAAGACAGATGTTTCAATATTCAAATTCTTGCAGATTCAAGGACTGAAGGTGAAAGCGACCCCTCATCTCTGGGGTTAATCCTACACACAGCCATATCAAGACCAAAAAGCTGCATTGTTTTAGCTGCTAATTTTTCAGGTTCTAAAAACAGAAAGCAAATGGCCACTTTCCATGCAGAAGAATGAAGTTTCTGACTAAAT
Source organism: Lagopus leucura (assembly GCF_019238085.1). Taxonomy (NCBI): domain Eukaryota; kingdom Metazoa; phylum Chordata; class Aves; order Galliformes; family Phasianidae; genus Lagopus; species Lagopus leucura. The sequence goes on from NW_024962262.1 coordinate 1,827,427, forward strand.
CTAGTCAAATCTTCTAGTACTTTGTCAAACTATTTCACTGTCATCATGAAGAAATATTTACACAACTCTAAAGCATACCAGCAATATGCAGATCAGAAATATCATGCCAGTTTACTTACACATGGAAGCATGTATTCTGCTTTACAAATTACTTCTGACTCAATCTGTCAAAACGTGACACTTAAAAGTGAGAAATCACACACGTTGAAAGAATGAAGTCTTTATCTTCAGTGTTAATACCATGCCATGAAAACTCAGGTACTTCAACCAGCATGTTCCAGTGCAAGTCCCAACACCTCTGATAAAGCAATTTCATTAAAACTCGTTCTCCTTTGTCTGCTGAAGTATATGGATTGTAGGAAACTCATTCTTCTCATCTTTTTAGCTCCTGCTAACTACTATGCTATAGTTTTACATTCCATGTTTCAGAATAACTATTTCAACAACCTTTGCAACCAGTCATTTCGTTTGTGCATCAGATATGCAAAAATAGTCATTCCTGATTCTGATGTTTTATGTTTCACTGCATCTTTCTTAAAAAGCACACAATTCAATCTCATCAGGTTACTTTCATATACGCTGAAGCTGAAGAGTTGGTAAGAGAAAAAAAAACATGAAACATGCTGAGAGCTGAGCTATTCAAATTCCTGCATAACAATAAGCTCAAATCTGAGCACCTGCACAAAATTCCAGGTTGTTTGGTACCAAAGAGAAGTGCTCCATTATAATCAAAGAGGAACGACAAACCCTCTTCCCACAGCAACAAAAAGCCAATCTTCTCAATGGAATATTGACACCAGAAACATCCTTATTCCAGTGGCTCTTCAGCAGAAGAAATAGTCTTTTTCTTTCTGTGTAAAAGTGGATCTTAAAAGATATTCCAAAAAATGAGAACTTTTTCCTTCAGCATCCATAAAAGGAGCTACAGTAACTATTTGGCATTTGAAATTTGTTGTTTTTTCTTATTATTTTATTATGCTCTGTATTGCAGCACCAGATCTTATATAAACACAGTTTCTCACTTAGCGCAAGCACGCTCACTGAGAAACAAGAGGACAGGTGAACTTCTTCCTAATGACAACTTCCAGTCGTAGCAAAACTAGTAACTTTAAAAACTAAGATCAAATGGTGTTCTGCAGTTCTCAACTGAAAGCAATGCAAACAGCAGTAATTATGGGCCACCAGCTTTTTGGGAAAAGACTAACAGGCAGAAAATATCAGCTACTTGCCCTGTTTCTGCTTTGCCACAGAAATACAAGCTCAACTCAGCTCCATTCCTGAGGGTAGGGCTTGAAAACAGTTTCTAAAGGACTTTCTTTCCCCCAAAACTACAGAAAGGGAACATATCCACAAAGTTAAATAAGAGTGATGCACCATTTTATACTTTCAAGAATAATGTAGGTTAATGACAACTGCCACTTACTTTGAGTTGCCTACAACAATCGTGCATACAGATTTCTCAGTTGGGTTTCAAATGTTAAAAAAAAAAAAAAAAGGAGTAAAATTATTTTGGATTGTATTGGAGAGGCACGATCAGCTGTAACTACAAACCATCATTTTACATTTTTTTTCCTGCCCAGGACACACAAACAGTGCTTTGTCCCATCTAGTACCATAAACAACACCAACAAAAACATAATTTTACAGATGAATTTGAGGCTACCATTCATTCTTGTGATATAAACTATTTACAGCACAAAAACTTAGGTGAAAAAATACACCTAGGCAACCTCCCCTTTCTCGACTTCTTAATCCATTACTGCAAACCCTCAAAGACTACACAAACAGAAAAATACTACTTCCTTTGCCTTGGTTCAACACATTTAATTAAATAGCATCTACCAGAAATCTCTGCATTTAACATACAGCTCAATATGCTACAGACAGAAAATTTGTGAAAAGGAAAGAATTAATGCTAATACATTATCTGATTTTTTACCTTGCCTCATCAACATTAGCTGATGCTCATGTCTAGCTGCTTCCATTTCTGCCTCTAGTTTCTCTTTGGCTTCTCTAATGTTCCTGTCAACCTGTTCACGCTGTTGCTTTTCCATCTCATCAAGAGCCTTCCAACGTGAAGCATACTCAAACTCAAATGTTCCAGGTTGAGCAAAACGTGGAGGCTGTTCTCTTTCCCTAATAAAAATTTTGCAGTTAAAATGTACAGAAGGACACATTAAGATCAACAGCCGTAACAGCCAAAGAATTCACAAACAATCACTTCAAATCTGATGCAAAGTCAGATCAGCATTGCAAACCAGTTTGTCAGTTTAATTCAGCTGTTAATGTGGTAAGTAATCTGATCAGAGAAATCTTGCAAATAAATATCTACTCCATTTATATAATCAACATAAAAACGTTTAATTACCATGGTACAAAACATTTAGCTGTGACATTAGAAGGGTGAACCCAGCTAATCTAAAGTGGTCACATCATATAAGAAATTAAATGCATATTAAAGCTTACTAAACAGTTCAGACTGTTAGTAAGAATATTTAAAGGAGCCAATACTTTATTCACATTCTAACACTAATGTTTTAAAGAACAATGATTTTATTTTTTTTTTTCCAAGTATTACTCTACAGGTTTAACTGCTTACCAGAGTAAGTATTTTAGTTTCAAGCTGCAAGATTTCTAAATAGCAATCAGATCTGAATGTAACAAGTAATACTCTCTAACAAAGGAAAACCCTCTTTCACCTCATGCTAGAGACTTTTTTGCTCAAAATTACATCCAAATCACAGAAGCTGCCAAGATTTACACCCCAGTGACTCTACAGAGGTGGTGGTGCTAGTCAAGAGGATAAAATTCTGTGGGCGTACACATCTCTGCAGGATCAGACCACAGCCCAAGCTCACAAAAGACTACCAGTGACTGGCAGTAAGCTCCAGCTGATTTCAGCCAAGACCAGGAATCTCTACCTCAGTAAAATCACAGAATGCTAAACCAACAAGACTCCATTTTACTATGATTAGGAAAATGAAAAAAGTTGCTTGTTAATCTTTAGCAATCAGTGGAACAGTACAATAGTTAGGTTGGAAGGAGCCTAAAAGATCCTAAGGTTCAACAGCTGGGACCTGGGGGTGCTGGTGACAGCAGCTCAGCACCAGCCAGCAGTGCCCCAGCAGCCAAGGGACAAACCACCTTTTGGGGAGCATTAAACACAACATGGCCAGCCAGTCCCATGAGGCGATTCTCCCACTGTATTTAGCACTGGTGCAGCCCAGCCTTAAGCACATAGCTCTTGGCTCTAAAGTATAAAAAAGATGCAAAGGTACCCAAAAGCATTCAGAGGCAGGCAATAAAGCTGGCAGGACTGCAGGGTACATCCTATGGGTGGCAGAACACACAGTTTATCTAGTTTAGAGAAAAGGAAGGGAAGTGCAGACAGATGTACCAGACTCTTCTCTCTACTAACCAATGACTAATGGGAGACAAGGAAAAAAATTCTTTACCATGAGGGTGGTTCACACCCTGTGCTTGTTGGTGGTCAAGAGGCAGCTGGATAATGCTGTAACTTTTAGTCAGCCTCAGGTGCTCAGGCAGTGGACTCAATGATCTTGGAAGACCACTTCCAACTGAACTATTCTAATGCCAATTCTGAATACAGAAATGACACATCGCTTTTCTGTGGGAAAAAGTTTACTGACCTAACATCTGGCTTCCTCTTGGCTGTACAAAATAAACATACACCAACCTGAAATAAAAATATTACCTTACTAAATACTTACTTAGTATCTTCATTTTATAAAGTTAAAAGTCAAACCGAACTTACTTGTGGTACTGTTGTGTTTTTTGCATTAGCTTCTCTGGGAGCCCATCCTCATCATCAAATTGCTCCATTGGCTCTACAACAACAGGTCGAGGTGTTCTGGAAGAGAATTCCAATTGAATAACTGAATAATGAAAGAAACAGTAAAATAAGCTGCTCTGGTATTTTGAAGCAGGACCTTTGGAAACTAACATACATATTATCTCACTGTCCTTTTCCGCAAATTCTTCTGAAACAACAAAATTCCAATTAAACCCAATCTCAAAAATCATCTTTGAAAGTGACAACTGGTTCTACACCCAAAAACAGCTGTGGATTCTGCATAGAAAATACAACTTCATGTAGTTTTGACTGCCGTGAAGTATAGGAATATTTGAAGCTGAAAAAAAAATCTCAAAAACATTATAAATTATTTAGACAGCGTGGGAACCATCACTATAACAGCACAGCACCAAATAAAGCCAAAAGGTAGCAATACTCACTCTGCTCATATTTCCACAGAATATGAACAGATTCTAATTATGGTTACTCCACAACTAAAAACAGCCTGGTATTTTTGCAATGATTTTTCTATTTCTAGAATAACTTCTACATAATGTGGAATGCATTCTTGGAGTTTGCAGTATTTGAAGTAATCAGAGTCAAGTATTAGCTAACGATGGATAACAATAAAATCTTCAATTGTATATAAGAACTACACCAGTTTCGGGAGCATCTAAATAATACCTTAAAATTTTACGAGCTAAAAAGCTCCTATTGTCAAAAGGCCAGCACTTTGGTTTTGTTCCACACTTTAAAAAAAAAAACAACTTTGCAGATCACAGAAAACAAAATGTTTGTATTTGAAGAACATGGACAGCTGGAAAAAATCGTTAGGCATCAAGGGGGGGGAAAAAAAACAGCCTGGAATCGTAGCACACAGCATTTCAAGTATTTCTCCTCTCTGAATAGAAAGGAGAAATTTTAGATCTCCTTTAAAATATCAAGTTTCTAATTTTGAAGCAAAACAAAAACCATCACAGCACAAAAACTATCATAGGAGATTCATATTAATTACATTAGCTTAGGTGTCTGATGTGTTTCCTAATGTGCAGCTGAAAGACAAAGATCAAGTGCTTTTTATTCACTAAGTCATGGTTAGATGATTACTTCCATCAAACAAAGCTAGCCAGCAACTACTAAAACAAGAATATCCTCCCTCGTATCCAGCTTCTTTTTCCCCCGCCACATCTCTCATGCCAAGAATAGTACTCATGTAACACTATAGCATTCACTGAACTAGATTAGTTGCCTGGTTTGGCTCACCGTGCCTCCACTCAAACACTAATGCCAAGAAAATCCACAACAAATAAGAACAAACTTCCAGTGCCTACTGACAATAACAGAGACTTAGACTGAATTTACTATGTATCCACCAGAATTCAGTCCAGTCACACATACGATTTATGATATTATTATCAGCAAGAGGAGTTCCAAATCCTTTTTCCACCTGCCATCTCATCAGAGCAATATATTTTCCTGCCTTATCCTCAGCTGGACCTGGTGCTCTTAATACCCAGGTGAGCAAGCACCTTCACTTTCTAAAACAGCCAAAAATGAACGTAACAAAAGCAGCCACATACCTCTCCTTTGTTTCACTAAGCACAGGTGGCTATTGGAAGTATCAAACAGCTCTGAAGGTAAAAGCAGCCTGAATCAGAACTGCAACTTCCCAACAGTATGGCAGCAAGCCTTGACACTGTGAAACTGCAGCCCTTTTTTCCCAAATTATACGGGGTTATAAAAAAAAAAAAAAAAAAAAAAAAATACATACCTGAAAATATACAATTTCACTCAGCCTTTATGAAAATACTGGAAGCTGTCCCTAGCTACCATATAAAAAAGCACAGCAGTTAACAACTCTTTTCATTGAGTACCAAAATAAGAGATGGTAGAGCAAAGTACCGTAATCCACAAGCTTGCTTGACCTTGAAATTTTTCCAGAAATGTCTGCCATCAACTTGTGCAAAACAAGTTCACATTAGAAAGAAAAATCCTACAGCTTTGAAAGATATAAATAAAGCTTTCTTGAAGACAAAAAGCCAAATAACATTTTCCCAAGTTCAAAGAAATATCAGCAAAGTCGCGCCCCCCTCAGCCAAGAAGCACATCCTTACACGGTATCAGTACTGGGATCAGGAAGAGCTCAATCAGTGAAAATAAAGCCTCATTAAGAAGAGCCCTATTAAACAGGCTGGAATCCAAAATTACAAGACTTGTAAGCAAATGAGTGGCTTTATTTTTTATTCTCCAGTGTGGAGAACGATGTATTTCAGGCAGTCACGTAAAGCACCTTTAATTTCCGACCTCACGGCTTTCATGATTTGAAAATAAGAACTATGGAATGCCCGCGAATGCTTTTTTCTTTCACATGAGAAATGCATACTCGACACAAACGCAAACAAAATCCCGTGGACTTACGTTGTTAGCAAGAATGCACCATCACTGCATCTTTCTAGAGCTTTCCGTGCCGGAGGTTTTGCCGCAAACTCTACGAAACCTTTTCCTGTAGCTCTGCCGCGATCATCTACTACAACTACAGCTCTCTCCACGGGTCCAAACTGAGAGAATGCTTGTTCCAGCAGCTCATTAGAAACCACGGGTGAAAGATTCTTGACTGTTAGGGCAGCTCCATGCGTAGCAAATCGAATTCGAAGTGGTCTGCTCTTCAAAATAGTACCATCAAGTTCTGCTTTTGCTATTTCGGCCAGTGTCCTAGATTCCTTTTTCAAGATACAAAATATTGTATATGTTTTATTTACAAAGACAACAGACATGGCTTTTGTGCTGCTGTTCCTCCCCTCAAACCCCAGAAAAGCAGCATTTTTTCTTCCTTTAATAGGAGCTCATTTTCAATAGGGTCATTTAGCACTCATTTTTGCCCTCCGAAAGTTCCTATCCCCTGACTGCCATAATATGCACTTTTCATCTCGTACGATTTAGCCTAAAAAAAGTTACTTAGATGCACATTTTTCTTACACATGAGAGGACACAGCATTCCCATCATCACAAATACGCCTGCACTGCACTGTAAAGGCTTTCTGCAGAGTTGAGAATTTGACGCCTTTTTATATTTACCTACTGAAATGCTTAGATTCACACAGGAGCTGTTCCTTACAGGAACAGTATCTTCATAGACCGCACTACAAGATCTAAAGGCCAGTGCTTCTGGTTGCTTTCTAGGATTATTTATTTTTTTTAAATCGATGAAAATATTCTTTGAAAACAACTTGCTTGTTGCTACCATTGGATAAAGTCTCCACGTGTGTCTAATTCTCATCATTTCTTGACGAAATTACATTGCAACTGCTGTATTAATTCCTCTCACACTTACAGGTTTTCTGCACCCACATCCATGAGACAAGTCCATCTCAATAACTGCCTTTTTCTCACCTCAGAAATCCTCAACTAGTTTTATACCTGCAATCCCAAACATTTAAACAAATAATTCTCAAAGTGGCAGCCATTTTCTCCACACCTTGACCAACCACATAAACGGTTTAAAAATATTACTCTCTTAATATAGTGCAAAAGGGACATTTGGGTAGATACTGATCTCTACTACGTGCAGAACTGAGTAATGTATGCAAATATATTGCACTGCCTACAGGAAACTGTTAATTCAGGTTGCGAGAACTCTGTCACAGTAAAAAACAGATAGCAGGATGCCACATTTACCTGTGACAAGCAAAAGATGTTAAAAAAAAAAAAAGCCTAACCAACAAAACGTGCAGAAAAATCTTAAGAACAGTTGGCACAGAAAGCACTTTAAAGCTTTTCTCTGAACTCAGTAAATCAGAGCATCCTAGACGTGGCAGTCAGGAAAACTAATCCTGCACACGGAACTGAAAAATGTAAATGCAGCATGACACGCTTTAAGGATGATTTCTTTTTTGAACACTTGATTTGAAATAATACTGGTTAAATTGTATGAGCCCGAGAATCGTTAAATTCAGACAATTCTAAGTTTCCAATTCGGTACAAGCGTGAATTACATGTTCTGAGCTTTCAATACGTGTGAGCAATGGTATTTCAAAACAGATCCGTGCAATCTTTAAAATTAACTGCATGAGGAAATACTCATAAAGAACCGCGCAGATCGAAATTTGCTTCGGCACCGAGAGTCCTAAAGTACAATAAAACGCTCCCAGTTAACGAAAGAAAAATCGTTTTACGTGTATTCAACAAATGGAGCAGATCGCACAAGAACTCCCGCTGGCCGAGCTGCGGGAACAGGGCGAGCAGCACGTCAACGGGGCTGGGGGAGGAACCCGAAACCCGCACGGCCCCGAGGGGGGAACGCCAAGAGCGGCTCCGGCTGGGGAGCGCGGGGCGAGGGGGCGGGAGGGGCGGAGAACAGCGCGAGCAGCGAAGGACAAAAAGGGAACGCGGGGCAGCGGCCGCGCTTCACGGCCGCCCCGCGGGGAGAGCGGGGCGGGGTGGGGCAGGGCCGGGCAGGGTGGGCCGCAGAGCCCCGCGATAAGCTCACCAGGCGGATGAAGCCGAAGCCGCGGTCCCGGTTGATGAAGACCTCGCTGGGCTCCCCATAGCGCTCGAAGAGGCGCTTGAAATCTTCCTCGGTGATGTCGGTGGGCAGGTTGCCCACGAACAGGCGGCAGCGCTGCGTGTAGCTCTTCTCGCCGGGTTTGAGAAAGCTTTTGATGTCGATTGTGAACCCGCCCTCCTGCTCCTCATCCCCGCCCTCCTTGCCCGGCACCAGCGCCATGGCCGCCGCCTCGTTCTCCGTCTCCAGGCCCCGCAGCCCCTTCAGGCCGCCGCCACCGCCCCCCACCATCCCCAGCGGCGCCGCTGGGGAGCTATTCTCGATCCGCACTTGCTTCAAGTTCCGATTCGCCGCCATGCTCAGCCCTCGCTCCCTTCTCCCCGCTTTTCTCGGGGGGTGCGGAGCCGCGCTCGGCAGCCACTGCCTCCGATCCGCAGCCGATTCAAAATGGCGCCGCAGCCGCCCCCGACGAGTTGCAACGTCCCCGCGGCCGGCCCCGCCCACCGGCGGCCGCTCTCTCTCGCCGGCTGCTACGCCTGCGTGCCGCGCTCCCCGCGGCTCCTCGAAGGGAGGGGGGAGTGGGCTGCGCACGCGCCTCGCCGCGCGGCACGGCGGGGCTGCGGAGGCGCCGAGGCCGCCTGTGGCGGGCCGGTCTCCTTCGGGCGCCGTCGTCACCGTTCGGCTCTGGGAGCCGGGCGAGCCCGCGTCGGACCGCGGGAGAACGGCCTTCGCATCCTCGGGGCCCTGGGGCTCAGCCCAGCCGGGAGCTTCCCCGCCGCTTTCAGCCAGCGCGGCTCCCTCGGGCCTTACCCGCCCACCGCGAATCCGGCCGTGCTCGGCGGATCGGTGCTCTGAGGCGCGTTCCGATCGCGCGCGCTCCGCTGCGGTCCGTACCGAGGCGGGAGAACGCCCTGCGGGGCTCTGCGCCGGGCGGAGGGCGGCGGTACCCGCGCTCGACGCCGAGGAGACTGCAGGGAACGGCGCAGGCAGACGAAGAGCCGAGCGCTGTGGAGGCAGAGGGAGGGCCCCGGGCTGCGGGAACGCGCCCACTGTTGGGTGCGGGCGGCACGGCTGCGGGGGCAGGCCTTACTGCGCGGGATGCCGGCACGGCGCTGTCTTGCGCGGCCGCTGCCGCCCTGTGAGGGGGCGGCTTTCATTCAGACAAAGCGCTGTGCTCTGCCTGCGGCCTCGGAGGGACCTGATAAAAGAAATTGTTCTTGCTTCCGATTCCCACTGTAGCCTGAGCAAGACCTCGGGAGAAAATAACTTTTTTATTTATACTGCTATAACAAATAAAAAAAAAAAAGCACCTGTAGAGAACCTTCTGTGATTAGTATTTATTTAGCTAATCCATGACATGGGCTGTTCTTTTTCAAAGTAGCAATAAGCGTGATCCTGAAGAAGTCAGCTCCGCAGCAGGTGTGAGCGCTTTGCTGAGCAATTTCAGAGAATCAGAATGTCCTGTGTTGGAAGGGACCTGTAATGATCATCGAGTCCTACTCCTGGCTCCACGCAGCACCAGCCAAGAATCAGACTGTATGTCTGAGAGCATTATCCAGAGGGAGACGGTGTTGTTCAGTCTGGAGGCTCAGGAGACAGCTAATCACTCTCTGTAACTACCAGAAGGGAAGCTGTAGTGAGCTGGGGGTCGGCCTCTTGTGTGATTGTGCTAGAGGGAGTGGCCTCAAGTTGCACCAGGGGAGATTTAGGCTGGACGTTAGGAAATGCTACTTCTCTGAAAGAGTGGTCAAGCAGTGGAATGGGCTGCCCAGGAAGGTGGTGGAGTCACTGGCCCTGCAGGTGTTCGAGGAACATTTGGACATTGTGTTGAGGGATGTGGTTTAGTGAGAGCTATTGGTGATAGGTGGATGGTTGGACTGGATGATCTTGTGGGTCTTTTCCAACCTTGGTGATTCTATGATTCTTTCCAAAAATCTGACAGCCTGTATCTGGATGGCATAGATGCTGGCATTAAGGGGCTGCGTGGCCCTGAGCAGCTAGGAGCTAGTCTGAGCCTTGCTGCCACTGGGCACTAGCACACACAAACAGGTGTGCACACATGCATGCACGCAGGCGCACACACACACACACACACATGACTGCCCTGGTGATAGAAGATATAGAGAAGGCAGTGTTACTGAATGCCTTCTCTTGTCTCTGCCTATGCAGATGGAGGCTGTCCTGAGGAGTTACGTACCCCCTGAGGCCCCGGAGGAAGTCAGGATCAAGGAGGAGTTTGCCTCAGTTGATGAGGACTGGGCTAAAGATCAATTAAGCAATCTGGACATCCATAAATCCATGGGTCCTGATGGGATGCACCATGGGTGCTGAGGGAGCTGGTGGAAGTCATTGCTGGGCCACGGCCACCCTCTATTTTCTTTGGTAAATTGTGGGGAACGAGAGAGATGGATGAAGACTGGAGGAAAACAAATGTCATTCCAGTCTTCAAAAAGGGCAAGAAGGGGGACCTGGGTAATTATAGACTGATCAGCGTCACCTCCATCCCTGGAAAGGTGATGGAAAAACTTATCCTTGGCGCTGCCTCTAAGCATATCAAGGATAAGAGGATAAGAGGTCAATAGGAGCAGACAACATGGCTTCACCAAGAGGAAGTCATGCTTGACCAACCTGATAGCCTTTTATGAAGACGTAACCAGGTGGGTAGATGATGGCAAAACAGTGGATTTGGCGTGTCTTTATTTTAGTAGAACATTTGACACTTCTCCCACAGCATCCTCGCAGCTAAACTGAGGAAGTGTGATCTGGATGATTGATTGAGTAGTGAGGTGGACTGGCTGAAGGAAAGAAGACAGAGAGTTGTGGTCAATGGGACAGAGTGAGTCTAGTTGGAGGCCTGTATCTAGTGGAGTCCATCAAGGGTCAATACTGGGACCAGTGCTATTCAATATATTCATCAGTGACTTGGATGAGGGAGCA